>NC_084768.1:1432485-1567650 GCF_028858725.1 Colius striatus
ACACGTCTGTGTGAAAGATTCACCGAGGAGGGCAAGGGGAGAGCTTCCCAGCATGGCCATGCCAACTCAGGATGGCTGTTGCTGCCTCGCAGATCTTGCCATGGGATGTGTAGGAAAGGACCAAACCAAGGCAAAGGGTGAGATCAGGTGGTTTCTGGAGGAACAGGGGTGGGAAAACAGAGAGAAAAGGGGTTGAAAGGAGCAGGTCACATGTAAACAGGGGGCTGATCAGTCCTTGCAGCTGATCTCCACAGCCTGTCCTGCTTTCCTAATACCTGCACATCCAAGTGCTTTCTAGGGCAAGGGAGCTCTCTGCTCTAGGTACAGATGGAGGTCCGAATGCCAGCCCATCTGAGTGGGAGCCACAAGTCCTCAGGTCTAGTGTTCTCTGTCGGGGACAACTGGTGAGAGCAGTGGGTGTGTGTGTAACACTGGTGTGGGGGTGTGTGTCGTGGTTTGGCCCAACCAGCCCAGCAGCACCACCACAGTCTCTCGCCCGGTGCCCCCATCCACCCCCACCCTCATTAGGATGGCAGAGGCCCCAGCAAAATGGCACTAAAAAGACCACCAAGGCTGTTGTGGATGGAGACAAGGGCAGGGAGGGCTCGCTGCCAGTGACGGTTTCAGACAAAACAGACTCCAGTGCTCGACTGAGAGAGGAGAGTAGGAAAGGTTATTCTACAAGAAATACGAAGGTGGGAGCTGTCGTCATCCGTGTGCAGTCAGTCTGCTCAGCCCAGACTCAAACAAAGGCTGCCCTGGGACCCCTCTGCAGGAGTAGGGTACCTGAGGCTGGGGCCTTCCTGCTGTCCCTCAGGATCTCCTCTCTCTCTTTCTCGGCTGCAGACTGGCTTTTTCAGTCTGGGCTGAGCAGTCTCAGTGCATACAACTGAGCAGAGCTCCCACAGCAAAAGGGCCTGGAAGGCAGAACTTTGCTGGCTAGAGAGGATTTTGGATGCTGGCGCAAATGATGACTCGCCAGCTTGGCAGAGAGCGGGGGCCTTGGTGCGAGCTGAGCTGTGTCCAGAGGGGCAGGGTGCTCCCCTCCAGCTTGAGAGGTCTAGCAGGGAAGCTGGGGCTCTGTGGTGAGGACACCCTGGGTCTGCCTGGGCTGTCCTGCAGGCAGCAGCAGAGGCAGGGAATGGCCCAGCTCAGCACACTCCGGGCCCATGGGATGGACACCTTGTGACTGGGCTTGTGGTGCCAGCTTTGACATGAACAAACCATTCTTCAAAGCTGGCCATGGTCAGGGAATCACAGAATCACAGAATGGTGGGGTTGGAAGGGAGCTTTAGAGATCATCTCGTCCAACCCCCCTGCTAAAGCAGGTCAATCTCCGTCAGGTCACACAGGAACGTGTCCAGGCCGGGCCTGAAAACCTGCAGAGCAGGAGCCTCCACACCCTCCCGGGGCAGCCTGTGCCAGGGCTCCCTCCCCCTTCCTCTAAAGCAGCTTTTCCTTCACCGAAACTTCTTCTGTTCCAGCCCTTGTTCATCGCCCCTGGTGCTCTCACTGGGCACTCCCATCCCGCCCCATCCCCTTGCCATGCAACTGTCAAAGCCCCAAAGTGCCGAGCTGCTGGCTTCAGTCTTCTTCCCCACGGCGTGTCCCCCCTGGCCAAGCCCCAGTGCCAGGGACCCCCAGCCCAGGGCTGCGTCACGGGCTCGTCTTTATTGCAGGAGCCGCGACGGCACAGCAGCGGTGCTGGCGGCGGCCGGGAGGCTCAGGCCCGGCGGCAGCGGCGGATCAGAGCCGGCCGGGCTCAGCCACGGCGGCGGCCGCGCGTCCCGCGGCGGCGGCGGCTCCTCACGGGCCGCGGGCACATGGGCTGCCCGGCCCTGCGGGCTCTCTCGGCTTGGCCCTGCGGGCTCTCTCGGCTCGGCGTGCGCCCCGGGAGCTGCGGCTCCTGCTGCGGCTCCTGCTGCGCGCTCTGCGGCGCCGGGCCCGGGCCATGCTGCCGCTGCCCGAGCGTGCTGCTCAGCCGCTGCCGCGCTGCCGGCTCCCTGCCCCCGGCCCGCTTTTACAGGGCTGCTGGGGCTGGGCCCTTGGGGACGGCGGCACCTTCTCTGGCCCATCCACGCTCTCGGGCTCCTTCTCTGAGCACTCACATCACCAGGGCGCAGCACCAAACATCAAGAACACACGATTTGGCCTGGAGGCTGGAAAACTCAGCTTCAGAATTCCAGCTTAGTCCTGTCCTGGTCCTTCTTTGGCACCTGGTGCAGGATCCACACTTCACAACCAGCAGCTGCCTCTGTTTGCTCTTCACAGGGGTTTCTTAGCTTTTAGGGAACTTTCACACGGTTCCACACACGTTCTTCAGCATCATTCCCCCTCTGAAGGTCTTTCATCCGTTTCAGATTTCCTTAAAAACGAGCTTGATCTCGTAATTCCTGAGACAAAAACTGACCAATACTCACAAAAGCCACCAGTTGGAGGCCCTGTGAAAGTCTGTCTGTGCTTTTACACGAGACAGACCAAAGAGGAGATGAAGATCATTTCTCTCACTCATCTGCTCCAAAGGGCTTTGGGGTAATGGTTACAGTCAGAACAGGGGGATGCAGAAAACCCAGCAGCTGCACCTTTTCACTTTCTCTCCTCCTCACGCCTGCCAGGAGGTGAAGGGTGTCTTCACAGAGCAGATTTAGTCAAGAGACACCTGCTCCTGAGCAACTGCTGCCCCATTACAACGGTCAGCCAGCTGTCACCTCTGCCACATTGGAGCTACTCACCTACACAAGATGCCCCTGTCACTGCCAATCCCTTGCATCATCCCTCTCACCATCCAGGCGTGGAGTGGAACTGCTCCCGAGTCCCCCAGACAACCTGCTTCTCCACCACAGACATTTCCACAGTTGGAAAGCTCCTTTGTAACCTTTCTGTATTCTATCAGTTCCTTGGCCAAATCCCCTGTACACTCATCAAGTTTGCACTTTCTCTTTTCCCTGTTCAAACAAGCTTGCCCTCTAGATGACTTTGCTCTTGCTTTAGTTTGGCATGTTTCCCATCTGCACCTAAAAGCACATGGGAAAAGGCCCTTTGTCCCTTCTGCTGGTGCCAGATGCAGTTGAGTGTAACTGCAGCCCAAAACGCCACCGAGACACAAAGATGGAGAACGGGGCGACTTCATGGAGCTGTCCCTAAGGACAGATACATGGCTGGGGGAGAAGCTGCAGAACAACCTCACTTCAGCACTTTGGTGTCTTTTATGTTGATGTTGTTCTTCAGAGTCACTTACCAAAAAGGTCCATGTGGTCTTTCAGCATGGAGAGAGAGGGGCGCTGCTGGAGGGAGAGCAGAGGCCACAGCAGGCCACAGGTCCCTGGCAGCCCGGCTGCCACAGATGCTGCACCAGGGCCCAACCATGGCAAAGCAGCAGCAGGCCAAGAAGCTGCAGAAGCTGGTGGGATGATGAGTGGATGCTGCTGGCTGGAAAGGGTTGGCTGGAGAACAGGCTGCAGGTTGTGTGTTCTCACTTGTTTGAGGAGCGGGGCTGGAGGTGGAGGCGGCGGCAGCTGCTGCTGAGGCTGCTGCTGGATCTGCTGACTGCAGCCAGTGTCATTCCTGAAGCTGTTCACAATCTGGAGGCAGAAAAACAGTTACAAAAAGGCACCATGAAACTTCAGGAGAGTCAAGAACAAAAGCCTCCACAGAGGGAAATGATGGCTATCCCTGTAAGGGCTGTCAATCCTAAAATCAATCCAGAGACAGAAACCTGAGCACATCCCACTAAAGGCTGATAAGAATGACTGGTCACTCAGAGCAGCTGCATTCAAAGCACCTGAGTGTTAACAGCCCATTGGAAAGGAAGGCAGCTGTGTGGAACAAGCGTGACCTGAACTGGCCACATTGTCTGTAAGGAGCTGCCAGCTTCTCTAACAACAGATCATGGCCTGGAGAAGCCAGCTGGGCCTCAGCCCATTGAGCTTTGCCTAAGGAGACCTCAAGGAACATTTCCTTCCCTTCCAGCTGTTTGCAAACAGACTTTCCTCACAAGCCCTTTCCACCCAAGCCATGGCGCTACCTGGCGTAGGAACTCGTTGGCCTCTCCAGAGTCAGGAGGAACGTCTGTCCGATGTAATGTTGGGCACTGATGTGCCTCAGGCTCCAGCAGGGCTGTTCTAATACCTGTGATGAATTGGAACCATCAGAATGGCTCTGAGCCAAACTAAGGAAAGGTCAATGACAATCAGTTCCAAAAGCATGTGGGTTAAATGCCTGCCTGTCTGTCTGTGGCAGACCCCAGTAAGTCACCAGAGCTGGCTGTACAGTGTTGTGGGAGACAAAAGGGCTGTGGGCAGCCCAAATGCCTTCCATATCCACTCTGGAATTCACCTGCACCATTATGCTCTCTTCTCATACTCCACCTTCTGCCTGTAGAGATCATTTAAGCAGAGACATTCCAAGGGAAAAAAGAGCTGGCTGCCTTTTGTTTCTGTCTTTAGCACGAGAAGAGCCCTTTGCTGTTCTGAGGGTACTTCAGTTTTCAGAAGAACAGGTAACAGTGTCATCTCCTCTTTCAGCTTTCACAAGGTGAGATGTGATGTTTGGAGTTAACAAACATGGCAGTAACACACACAGTCCTCACAGTCACTGTTTCGACAGCAGGGAATAACAGCTGCGTCTGTCATTAACTCTTTACACAGGGGACATAACAGCTCCTCGGGAACAGGAACAGCTGAGGAGGAGGAGGAGGAGGAGGAGGTGGAGGATGGCTCCTGTGGCCAGAAGGGAGGCTTTTCCTTCTTCTTCCGAGCACAAGCTGCCCTGAAGGGAGGGAAGGGAAAGAGAAAGAGAAACATTAAAGATGAGGAAAGGAAAAGTCATCCTCTCAGACTAGTCAAATCCCTTTCTGACAGCTGGAAATGCATGGAATGAATCCCACCTCTGCTCTGGCAGAGGGTCAGTGCAAAATGCAGGCTCATGAGGAGTTTAGTCTCCGAGTCATCACACTGCAGAGAAGGAGGAAGTCTTTGTAACAGCTTCTGTAAAAGGAGCCCTATGACAGAAACCACAAGTGCTCCCAATCCCTTTTTCACACAGCCACTCTTGTCAGCACACAGCAGCACCTGCTCAGTTCAGAGCAACAGCACAACTTCAGCCTGTTTCACACGTGCCATCTGATCAAAGGCAGAGGAAATCTCCAGCCTCAGCCAGTGGTGAAAGTCGACAAGAAGCCTTTGAAACTGAAACCAGAGGCAAAAGGAGCTTTCCAAGAGAAGGACTCCCCAGGAACAGCACTGAACTCTTGGTCAGAAATGCAGGTTCTTGGCACACCACAAGATGAAGCAGCTTCCAGGGGCACCAACAGCAGGACTGCACTGTCTGCATCTTGGAACGGAGGACAGATGGGAAGGTTGAGATACATTGACATTGCTGCCTCCCTCAGAAGGACGGATGCTGGCCATTCTGGCTGCTCTGCCTCTCTCTCACACACACACACACATGGTTCCTCTTGCTCACTGTCTGGCCAGTCCAATTAGCTCCCCACTTACACATTAGTGGCTGGGATGGCGTATTTCCCATCGCTCGTCAGCATCGCGCCCTCGTGTTGGGATCATCCACCTCCACCATGAAACTCCTGGGAATTCCAGTGCTCCTTTTCATTCTGGGAACAATGTCACAAGGGATCAGAACTTCAAATAAAGCACTTGCAGCCAGCACAAAGTGGGGAGAACAGACTCTAAAGCCTGAACACCAGAACGCTGTGTTCTGAGAGTCCAGAGACTGTGGAGATCTCTCTGTGCACAGACACTGCTCTCTCGTGGTCCATTCAGTGCAGCTAAAAGCCCCTCAAAGGCCCATTTCTCCTTTAGCAGCTATTGCACAAAGCATGACAAAGTAGCATTGGCTACTCACAGAGCAGACGTTTGGCTGGTGGCTTTAACTCCTGCAGGCGGGATTCTTCTGTCTGTAACCGATGAGTTCTTAGGGATCAAGGCATTCTCATCGGTGTATTCTGAAAGCAAAGTCAGCACAGAAAAAGCTGTCAGTCAGTTTGTGAGCAAGTGCCTGAATGTGGAGTGTCAGAGCCCTTCAGAGAACCCCGCTACAGACAGGACAGCCCCATGGTACATCTAACATCGTGCACTTCTCATCTCAACACACGGGCTGCAGGCTGCAAGACATCTTCAGGTTTGGGAATCAAACACAAGCAGCAAAACCTTCATTTGTCCCACGAGATGAGCCCCAAAGAGCAGGGCCCTGAGGCCCCACGCCCGCCGCCCCCAAAGCACTCACTGGAATAGAAAGAGAACAAAACTGCAACAGACCCAAAAGCCTCACACACCCACGTGTGACAAGAGCAGCTGACTGCAATCCCACTTAGAGGGATGCACCCTAAACCAGACCTGCCATAGCACAGGTTGTTGTCATACAAACAGGTATTGAGGGGAATTGAACTGGACTAAAGCCATGAGCTCATTTCACAGATACCAAAGCACTGCTGTGGCACAGGAAAGGTCCCTCAGGACAGGAGATTACTGTCTTGTGCTTTACAGCCTGAAGAAGGGAAACCAAGAGCAAGCAGGTGGCTTGCTGAGGACAGCAGACCATGTTACAAGGATCACAAGTGCATCTTGAGGACAACAGCTGGTAATGCATCTGTGACACCTCTGTCTCTGAGAGGAAAATCATGTATTGCTATTGTGGTTTGGCCCAGCCAGCACAGCTGCACCATGACAGTCTCTCCCTTGGTGCCCCCATTCACCCCCACCCTCGTTAGGATGAAGAGGCCCCAGCAAAATGGGAGTACAAAGATAAGCAAGCTTGTTGTGGATGGAGACAAGGGCAGGGAGGGCTGGCTGCCAGTTACGGTTTCAGACAAAACACACTGCAGTGCTCGACTGAGAGAGGAAAGGAGGAAAGTTTATTCTACAAGAAATGGAATGGAATAAAAGCAAAAAGGGAGCAGGATGATGAGTATTACAACCGGCACTTTAAGATCTCCCACCCCATCCCTTCTTTCTTCCCCGGCCCAGCTCACTGCTCCCAATATCTCTCTCTCCCCCCCCATCAACGGCTCAGGGGGGCAGGGAATGGGGGATGTGGTCAGTCTCTCACAGATGGGCTCTATACCTTCTGTCTTCTCAGATGAGGATGACTCCTGGCATTCTTCCCCTGCTCCAACACAGGGTTCCTCCCACAGGACACAGTCCTTAACGAACTTCTCTGGTGTGGATTGTTCCCTGCAGCTTCTGCCCATACAGGGTCCCTCCCACGGGACACAGTCCTTGGTGAATATCTCTGGCGTGGATTCTAAACCACGGCTGCAGTTTGTGCAGTTGCAGGGTCCCTCTCTCGGGACAAGGCCTCTTCTAGGCATAAATTTAATGAGCTGCTTTATTGTGGGTTCCCCCCCACAGTTACAGCTGTGGATATTGGGTCCCTTCCTCAGCACACGGCTGGCTCTGGCCATAGTTTTAAAGAAGAAAATCACTGTCCCTGGCTCGGGGTCTGCAGTGAAGTGGTTGGGTCCCCCCCACGGGACACGGCCTCCTCTGGCCACAGTCACTGTCCCTGGCTCGGGGCCTTTAATGAAGTGAATCGCTGCCCTGGTCCGGGGCCAGCTTCAGCAAAATGAGTCTCTGCCCTGATACGGGCTCAGTATCAAAATGAGTCTCTGCTGCTGATGTGGGGTCTTTAAAGAAATGAAAACAAATCTCAGCTTCACCAGGTCTCTCCATAGAATGCAGGGGAGTCTCTGCTGCAGCACACCTCCTCCTCTCCTTCATCACTGACCTTGGAGTCCGCATGGTTGTTTCTTTCACTGTTCCTTCTTCTTGCACCATCACCAGCCAGAAGGAAAAAAAAGGGCAGAAGAAGGCAGAAGATGGAGGAAGAAACCTCCCCTTCTGGCTGCTTCTTAAAAAGTGCTGGTGGAGGCGTCTCATTGGCTCAGCCCCAGCAGTGGGTCTGGCTCAGAGCTGGGGAGAGTTGCAAGAAACTTCTTACAGGAGCCACCTTTACAGCCCCTTCCCCCTCACCAGAAAAGGCTGTCATGTCAAACCATGACAGTGTCACAGAGCACTATTGCAGTGGCCAGATGTGCTGCCATGTCACACAGCCCCGCTGCAAAGCCCAGATGTGCTGTTGTGTTACACCTTACTGCTTCAGTGCTCACATGTGCTGTTATTTAACGGAGCACTGTGCCCAGTGGTGCTGAGACGTCACAGATCCCTGCTGTAGTGTCCTGGAGAGCTGTGATTTCACAGATCACTGTTGCAGTTCACAGATGTTCTATGATGTCACACAGCCCGCTTTCAGTGCCGAGATATGCTGTGATGTCACAGAGCACTGGTGCAGTGTCCAGATATGCTACTATATATGAGAGCACTGCTACAGTGCCCAGACGTCCTGTCATGTCACTGAGCGCTTGTGCAGTGTCCAGAGGTGCTGTCATGTCACACAGTCCCTCTGAAAAGACAAGATATGCTTTTCTGTTACAGAATCATGTTGCAGTGCACACATATGATGTGATGTCACAGAGCCCAGTGCTGATGCGACGTCATAGAACCCCTCTACAGTTCCCTGCAATGCTGTGATTTCACAGAGAACTGTTGCAGTGCCAAGATGTTCTCTGATGTCACACAGCCCCCTTCCAGTGCCTAGATATGCTGTGATGTCACAGAGCACTGGTGCAGTGTTGAGATATGCTGTGATGTCACAGAGCACTGGTGCAGTGTCGAGATATGCTGTGATGTCACAGAGCACTGTAGCAATGTGCAGTTGTGATATGATTTCATACAGCACTGTTGCAGTGCCCACATGTGCTGTGATGCCACAGAGTCCTGTTTCAGTGCCCAGATATGATGTGAAGTCACAGACAACTGCTACAGTACCCAGAAGTCCTGTGATGTCACAGAGCACTGTTGCAGTGTCCACATGTGCTGTCATGTCACACAGCCCCGCTGCAAAGCCCAGATGTGCTTTTTGTTACAGAAACATGTTGCAGTGCCCACATGTGCTGTGATGCCACAGAATCTTGCTGCGGTGCCTTGGAGTGCTGTGATGTCACGGAGCACTGTTGCAGTGCCAGGATGTTCTATGATGTCACACATTCTCTGTCCAGTGTCGAGATATGCTGCGATGTCACAGAGCACTGTAGCAATGTGCAGTTGGGATATGATGTCATACAGAACTATTGAAGTGCACACGTGCTGTTATTCCACATGTGCCGTTTCAGTGTCCAGATATTATGTGAGGTCACAGAACACTACTACAGTGCCCAGACATCCTGTGAGGGAACTTTTGCAGTGCCCAGATGTTTTGTAATGTCACAAAGCACTATTGCCCAGATGTGTTGTTGTCACACAGCCCCGCTGCAAAGCCCAGATGGTCTGTTGTGTCACAGAATTATGTTGCAAAGAGCACATATGCTGTGATATCAGTGCAGTGATTGCAGTGCCCAGTGGTGATGTGACGTCACAGAACGCTGCTGCAGTGTCCAGGAGTGCTATGATGTCGCAGAGCACTGTTGCAGTGCCCACATGTGCTGTGATGCCACAGAATCTTGCTGCGGTGCCTTGGAGTGCTGTGATGTCACGGAGCACTGTTGCAGTGCCAGGATGTTCTATGATGTCACACAGCACCCTTCCAGTGCTTACATATGCTATCATGTCACAGAGCACTGGTGCAGTGTCGAGATATGCTGCGATGTCACAGAGCACTGTAGCAATGTGCAGTTGGGATATGATGTCATACAGCACTGTTGAAGTGCACACGTGCTGTTATTCCACATGTGCCGTTTCAGTGTCCAGATATTATGTGAGGTCACAGAGCACATCTATAGTGCCCAGACGTCCTGTGATGTCACAGATCACTATTGCAGTGCCCAGATGTGCTGTCATGTCACACAGCCCGACTTCAAAGCCCAGATGTGTTGTTGTGCGCACAGACCTGTTTCAATGCACACATGTGTTGTGATGTCACAGAGCACTGTTGCAGTTACCAGATGTGCTGTGATGTCACAGAGCACTCTTGCAGTGCCAGATATGCTATTACATATCAGAGCAGTGATGGAATTCCCAGATGTCTTGTAATGTCACAGAGCTCTGTTGCAGTGCCCAGTGGTGATGTGACGTCACAGAATCCCGCTGACGTGTCCTGCAGTGCAGTGATTTCACGGAGTACTGCTACAGTCCCCAGACATTCTTTGATGTCACAGAGCACTACTGAAGTGCCCAGATGTGCTGTCATGTCCCGCAGCCCCTCTAGGAAGCCCAGACATGCTGTTGTGTTACACAATCATCTTGCAGCGCCCACATTATCTGTGATGTCACAGAGCACTGTTGCAGTGCCCAGTGGTGATGTGACGTCACAGAATCTGGCTGCAGTGTCCTGGAGTGCTGTGATTTCACAGAGCACTGCTGCAGTTTCGAGACATGCTGTGTTTTCACTGACCACTGTAGCGATGTGCAATTGTGATATGATGTCATACAGCACTGTTGCAGATCCAAGATGTTCTCTGATGTCACACAGCCCCCTTCCAGTGCCTAAATATGCTATGATGTCACAGAGCACTGTTGCAGATCCAAGATGTTCTCTGATGTCACACAGCCCCCTTCCAGTGCCTAAATATGCTATGATGTCACAGAGCACTGTTGCAGTGCCAAGATGTTCTCTGATGTCATACAATACTGTTGCAGTGAGCATATGTGCTGTGATGCCAGAAAGTCCCGTTTCAGTATCCAAGATATTATGTGAAGTCACAGAGTACTGCTACAGTGCCCAGACATTCTGTGATGTCACAGAGCACTATTGAAGTGGCCAGATGTGTTGTCATGTCACACAGCCCCGCTGCAAAGCCCAGATGTGCTTTTCTGTTACACAATCATGTTGCAGTGCGCACAGATGTTGTGGTGGCCAGTGGTGCTGTGACGTCACAGAACGACGCTGTAGTGTCCTGGAGTGCTGTGATTTCACAGAACACTGGTGCAGTGTCAAGTGTGATGTGATGTTACAAAACCCTGTTGCAGTATCCTGCAGTGCTGTGATTTCATGGAGCACTTTTGCAGTTCCAAGATGTCCTATGATGTCACACAGCACCCTTCCAGTGCCTAGATATACTCTGATGCCACAGAGCACTAGTGCAGTGTCGAGATGTGCTGTGAAGTCACAGAGCACTGTAGCAATCTGCAGTTGTGATATGATGTTATAGAGCACTGTTGCAGTGCTCACATGTGCTGTGATGCCAGAGTCCCATTTCAGTGCCCAGATATTATGTGAAGTGACAGAGCAGTGCTACTGTGCCCAGACGTCCTGTGATATCACAGAGCACTACTGCAGCCCCCAGATATGATATTATATATCAGAGCAGTGATGGAGTGCCCAGATGTTTTGTAATGTCACAGAGCACTGTTGCAGTGCCCAGATGTGCTGTCATGCCACACAGCCCTGCTGCAAAGCCCAGATGTGCTTTTCTGTTACAGAGACATGTTGCAGTGTGCACATATGCTGTTATTTCACAGAGCACTGTTGCAGTGCCCAGTGTTGATGCCGTTACATCACAGATCCTCACTGCAGTGTCCTGCAGTGCTGTGATTTCACGGAGCACTGTTGCATTTCCAAGATACTCTATGATGTCACACAGCCCCCTTCCAGTACATAGATATTCTATGATGTCACAGAGCACTGTTGCAGTTACCAGATGTGCTGTGATGTCACAGAGCACTCTTGCAGTGCCAGATATGCTATTCTATATCAGAGCAGTGATGGAATTCCCAGATGTCTTGTAATGTCACAGAGCACTGTTGCAGTGCCCAGTGGTGATGTGACGTCACAGAATCTGGCTGCAGTGTCCTGCAGTGCTGTGATGTCACGGAGCACTGTTGCATTTCCAAGATGTTCTATGATGTCACACAGCACCCTTCCAGTCCCTAGATATTCTATGATGTCACAGAGCACTGGTGCAGTATCGAGACATGCTGTGTTTTCACAGGGGACTGTAGCAATTGTTATAAATTGCTGTGATAAAGTTCACTGGCCAATTTAAGTGACTCATGGATCAAATTTATTAAGCAAGCGGCAAATAAGCAAAACAGCGCTGGGCGGCCGGGAGACTCTACTCACCAACGACTCACGAGCCCCCTCCCGTATCACAGTCCCTTGATACAGTCCTGGTCAGTCGGGTGCATCGCTCCCTGGTGCACTCTGCACAAGTGCTCATCTTGTGACTGGGGGGTCTTCTTCTGCCTCCCGGTGGTTGTAGGGTGGTCGCTGGCATGAAGTCAGTAGTCTTCCTCTAGTGGCCCGCTCATGAACTCTTCTCTTGGCCCTTATCAGCTCATGCACAACCTATTGTACCTGCTATAAGCATCTCAGCCAACTGCAGCTGTGCACATTGTAGAAGCTTTACAGTTAAAGTTTTACCAGACTTTTACAATGACTTTAAACGGTTCCTTGCACAACTGTTCTGTCATGATTTGATTAACCAACACGACCTTTTCCATTACACTACCTTGCAGTGTCACTGTCTGGTTTTCTCCAGCTCAGGATTGTGCCTCCCCAAAAGCAAGTGCACATTTGAGTGGATGGAAAGCAGGAGATGTCCTTGAGCTGGCTGAAGTGTGAGCTGGCCTTTAGGCTGCTGTTGTTAGTGCAGGCAGGATGTTTGGCTCAGCAACAGGGGAGAGAGAAATGCTTTTAGAACTAGAAGAATGTAGTGATCAAAGTCCCAGTCATAGGACACAGACGGTGACACAGAAGGGAGGCAGCAGGGCAGCAGCCAAAGCCCATGTTTCAAGGTGCTTGTACAAGAGCACAGGTGCAATACACCAAAGGATGCAAATACTTGTGCAAGTCACATAGGCTGCCCATAGAGTACTTAATTCTTCCTGCACTGCAGCTGCCAAACTCAGCCTCTCTGTCCAAGTGCAGAGAATTGATGTGTCTCTGGCAGAGCTCCCCATTTTCTCTCTGAGTGCCCTGTGTGAAAAAGCAGGGAGAAGATGGTGAGGCTGAGTGATATTTGCCAGTCTGTAGCTTGTCCTGCTGCCCTGGCTGGGACAGCTGCCCTCTCATTTTCATATGGCCTCAGTGTTTCTGCTCTCAGCTTTTGTCTGCTCAGCAGAGTCTGCTCCCCACCAGGCTTTCATGGAATGAGTGCTGGAATGGAACCTGTGTCTTTAACACAGAGCATGAGTGCTAAATGAGTAGATGAGCCCTGTTGTGTGGAGCATGGAAGGTGTAGGCAGGAGCCTGTCAAGTCTTTGGAGGCTGTCATCCTGTGCTGCTGGAATGGGTGAGAGACATGCACGTGGCTGCCACCTCATATTGCCATGACCCTGCTCAGATTCTGCACAGCCAGCGCACACAGAGAGTGTCCACAGAGAGTGTCCACACACCCTGTGTGTTGCTCATCCAAAGCATTTCCCTGTGGCCTTTGCTACTGTAATTCTCTGGCCCAAGCCACTGGCCGTAGAGCACTCTGCTGCAAAGGTGATGGCTGCCCCTGCCGTGTCTGTAGCTTTGGTGGGTTCTTGGGTGCCCCAGCCCTGTCTGCCTGCCCATCCTGACAGGAAAGGCAGGGAGTGATGAACCGTGATGAGAGAACTGCTCCAAGGAGTCCCAGAATGCCAGAATGGTGGGGGTGGGAAGGGACCTCTGGAGCTCCTCCAGCCCAACTCTCTGCTAAAGCAGATCCACCTAGATCAGGTGGCACAGGGACGTGTCCAGGTGGGGTTGTAAAAGCTGCTGAGAAGGAGCCTCCAGCCCCTCCCTGGGCAGCCTGGGCCAGGACTCCCTCAACCTCACACTCAAGAAGCTTCTCCTTGTGTTTAAGTGGAACTTTTTGTGTTCCAGCTTTTGCCCATTACCCCTTGTCCTGTCACTGCAGACAGCAGAAATAAGTGCTGCCTGTTCCTCCTGACATCCACCTTTTAAATCCCGCTAAGTGTTGGAGAGATCTCCCCTCAGTCTTCTGTCGGCTGAACAGTCCCTGGTCCCGCAGCCTTTCCTTGGAGCACGTGCTCAGGCCTCTTACAGGCTTGTGAGGTGATGGGAGCCTGCCCTGGAGGACACGTGCCAGGCCTCCGAGGTTCCCTTTGCATGGAAACCCAGAAGAACAGGGGAGGGGTTGTGCCCAGGCAGCAAGGTCTGCCTGTCGTGCTGATGGGGTGTGTGAAAGAACACTTGCAGAGGCCTCGTCTGAGAAGGCAGCTCCTCTGAGAGGTCTTTTGGATGAACCAAGTTCCTTTGCACTGTAAGCACGCAAAAGAGCATCTGGGATGTCAGGAGAGTCACCCATGAAGGAACACAAAGTGAGTCCCAGCTCCCACGCCTGCAGCAGAAAGCTCCATCCCTCCCAGCAGGGTTGGAGGGCAGGTCTGCACCTTGAGCAAAGCTCCCGGAGCAGGGAGGAACAACAGCCACCTCTCAGCAGCTCAGTCCTCCTGAAAGCCTCTGCAGGTTCCTGCTGGGTCACATCCAAGCAGGCAATGCCAGGCTGGGGCAGGGAGTGGGGGCCGTGCAGGAGATGTGACTGTAGCTCTTGTTCCTTGCCGCGGAGGTTGCGGCTCTCAGCCCAGGATGCGACTCTCAGCTGGGTGGGAAGAAATCCAGCTCTACTCAATGTGAGGGACAGCAGAAATGTTCACTTTATTACAAACAGGCTTCAACTTATAGACAACACAGGCTCCAAGCCAGCCCAGCAACAGCAGCTGATAGGTCATTCAACACAAGGTCACATTTTCATGTTCATCCCACTTGCGGTTTCTGCCATAAGCAGCTGCTTCATGGTTCACATTCTCCCTCCTCAAAGTTGTTTACCACTTTTAGCCAAGGACAGCCCGACCTTGAGTGAACACAACGCGGCCTGCTGCCTACGTGGCAGCAACTACTTTAATCACGGCCCTTACTCTGCTCTTGGTCGTGCACCAAATCCATAGAACTAGAGCCCAGGCTGCCTTGCCCCAGCGGGCTGAGCATTATACCCCGGGATCCATGTCCATGCTCCCTCAACTGTTCCTCCACAGTTCCTCAGACACTTTCTAGAACTGGGGGATCAGAATACGGCCCAACAAACCAAATGTCTCTTTCCTCAATGTGCTGGTAGAGCAACTATCTCCTCATCCCATCTGATCAGGTGTTCAGTTGGTCACCTGCATGTGCAGTTTTCTGTTTCCTCCTCAAGGATCCTGAAGGAAGCCAGGGAGAGCCTGATGGCCAAAATGAAGAGGAGTCGTGCTCTTGGAGAGGAGCTGGAGCTCTTGATCAGCAAGCTCTGCAGCCCCAAGGAGCTGGCCTAGTACCAGATGTTCCCTGGCGATTTGGTGCTGCGGGTGTTGCCTCAAACAGAGGGTGTCTGGCTGGGACAGCAGTCTGTGGGGAAAGTGGTTTGACCCCAAATGTGGCTTTATGGGCTTCCCTCCAGCTGCACCTCATCCCTCTGAAGATCATCCCATCCCCACAAAGCCCCCCTCAGGCATCACAGAGTCCCTGCTCACCTCAGAGCCAAACACTTCCAGGAGCTGCCTGCCTGGGACACAGCATCAGCATCAGCATTGTCCCAGGAACAATGGACAATGCTGCAGTGACAATGACAGGAGTTCCTGAAAGAGGTGGAGCCTTTGGAGGAGGAGAGACAGCCTGGTAAGGAGGGAGTCACAGCAGATGAGGGGATGAGCCCTGAGCTGGGGCTGCCATGACACTCCCTAAACTGGGGATGAGTCTAAGTGGAGACACAACCCCGGCTGCTGAGCATCCCCTTGGGTGAGCGTTACAGCTGCGTTGGGCTTAGAGCCCTGCTGGGCTTTAGGTTAAATCCTGTCAGGGATAGGACTGGGTTGAAGTCTCATTGGGATTTGGACTGGGTCAGGATGAGGTTAAATCTATCTGTTTAAGGTTAGGCCTGGGTTTGCACCCCCCCCCCCCCCCCCCCTTGGATTTGGGCTAGTTTAGGATGAATTGAACTCCTGTATATGTAGGGTTAGGAGTAGCTTAGGATTTTGGGGCTTGAGCTAGGTTAGGCTGAGTTCAAATCCTGCCCATTTAGGGCTATGAATGGTGCATGCTTCAAGCACTGCTGGGTTTTGGGCTGATTCAGTGTTAGGTGATGTCAGAGGCATGTAAGGTTTAAGCTGGTGTTTAAGACCCTGTTGAGGTTTGATTTCCAGGTTCACTTCAGTCGTGTATATTTAAGGTTCTGTCTGTGTGAGGGTCAAGATCCTGTACAGGTTTGGGCTTGGTTAGGGTTAGGTGAAGTCTGTGCTTCCACCAGAGGCATCCTGAGCTCTGTGTCATCAGCACTGGGCAAGGAACAAGGCTGTCAGGGTCGGTCCCTGCTGTTTGTTTGCAATGGGAACTTCTTCAGCGTGAATTGTCAAATACTGATGAGTAACTTGGACTCTGCATTGGTGACGTGGATTGGAAGAAGTTAAAAGCAGCCCAAGGGATGGAGCTGTGTCAGCACTCTAATTCTGCCCTTGTGGATGTGTCAGAGATGGAATTGTCATTGTCCAAGGGATGAGCACATTCACTCTCTTTCCTTCCCCCTCTTGCAGAATGTAGAGGAGTGGTCACCTGATGTGTTTGCACACAACGATGCCCGTGGGGATCACGCACTGAAACTCCTTTGCTCTGAACTCCTTGCACACTGGGATGTGATCAAGTGTCTCAAGGTCAGTAGGTAGAAGATGTGTCTCTTCTTCTATCTTGGATTGGATTCCAGTTCTTTCTCATTCTGCTGTGCTCTCTTTGAAATGCAATGTTAGCCCTATTGGAAGGCTTTGTGGACACTGCCCTTTCCCCAGGAAGCAAGAGCAAATGTTATTGAAGTCGTGTTTTTAATTGGAATGGGATCCCTTGAAGCAGATGGGATCCCAACCAGACGTCCCCGTGAAAGCCTTGGGGAATGTTACTTGGGAGCATTTGTGTTCCACATGCAAATGTTGCATTTGTTAACACTGATGGGAAGGATGGTGCCATGCTCCTGTGTTCCACAGCCCTCTGAAGTGCTTCAATGCTTCAGTACTGAAGCGGGGCTTAGAAGAAAGATGGGGACAAACATTTGATCAGGGCCTGCTGCACTGCTGGTGCTGCTGGGTTTTAGTTTAGGCTGAGCTGCTGCAGCAGCCTGATGGTGTGTTTGATGGGAGCAGTGGCCTGCAAGGTAAGAGCAGGTCTGTTCTGGATTTGGTTCCCTATGGGGAAAATGCTCTTGGCAGGTTCTCTGTCAATATTGAACCTGGGATCTAAAGCCTTCAGAGGCTTCATCTTGCAGATCCAAAGGCTGACTTAAGGTGCTGTTTGGGCTGAAGACTGGGTGTGAACGACAGTGTGTTTTCCTCTCTTTACTGTGCTGTGACTCAGGAGGGGACTGGCACAGAGCTCATGATCAGATCCCCATTCGAGCTGCGTTAGCCCGTCCCGTAGCTCTGCTGCTGCCCCTCTGGGCTGTGATCAGTGACACTGCTATGTCCAAACATGTGCTTTCTGTGTGACCAAGCGAAGGCAGGAAATGTGGGCAGCTTGCAGCCTTGAAAGAGATGTGGAGGGGTCTGTGTTGTAGTGGTGCAGGCTGTATTCATTCAAAGATGTAGAGAAGCTGGGTAATGCACGTGCAGAGACGTACACAGGCAACACAGTACAACCAACAGACTTGACCCAAAGCCACCCTTCCTTGGCTGGCTACCTCCTTGTATGCTGCTTCTGCCCATGTGATCAGCCAGGGCCCAACTGAACACCTTGCAGCACCTGTGTGTGATAACTGGAAGTAGCTTGCCAGCTGCATTAACTTGTCCCTACCATCTTTATTCAAGCTGGCTGCTCCAAGCCACGTTTGTGCCTACAATTCCCCCCTTTTTCCTTTTTGGACCAGCCAGCCTTCAGCAGCACATTTCAAAATTAAAGGTACAAGAAGAAAACATCAATATTGTTACCCATGGCCATGAGTTTACAACAAAAGGTCAATAACAGCTCCACTGCTGAACAATACAACACAGAAATCCATCAACTCCAACAGAATGTGCTGTGTGTTGCTAGGAGGGACGCACACTGGCGACAAGGGATGAGTTCTCTGTGCTTCCACTGAGGTTTCTATTCACTGAATGTACTTTCAGACTCTTGTTTAACTTCTTTAGCATGCTGATCTGTGAGCTGGAAATATCTCTTCATCTGTAGAAAACACACCATTTCTGCTTTCAAGTTTCCATTGGCCGTCCTGTGAAGTTCTCCAGGTCTTTGAATGTGATGCAGATTGCTGGAGGAATTTGCAGCAGCCACAGCTGACAGGTTTTCCATTTCAACAGGGTGATGGGTTGAGGGTGGATCACTTGGTTCTTTCCTCAAGATGGTTTTCTCCATTGCTCTTACAGTCATTAAGGCCTTTTGGTTGATGTGCCTTGATCCACGTTGCTGGAATCCACCGGGGACCTTGCTCTGTAACGCCACAAGCGCAGCCTCTTCCCCACGGGAACAGATCTGCAGGCCCTTGCCACTCTCCAGTAGTGGGATTCTTACACCAAACTTTAGGTTTGTCAGCAAGCTCCAAATCCCGACTCATTTGGGCAAAGTGTGTTAATGCTGGTGCTTCATTCCGCTTTGCCAGCATTTTCACACCTTGGTGAAAGAAGTTGTGTGATCTGTGGGACTGAGAAAATGTGTCAGTTCTTGGCCCCACAGGTGTCAATAAAGGAGCTGCCAATATCTTGTCACCAATTTCATTGCCAACTGATGGGCCATCTCTTAAGCCCAAATGGCTTCCAGTATGTCCAGTGTCATACAGTCAGGCCTGTAACGGGTGCTGTTGGTCTCACTGGCCCATCTTCCTTTTGAAATTGATCAGAAAACTATTTATGGGCTGGATAATGATTATTTGTAGTCCCTGGATGAGACGACAAGGCCACTGTAATTCATCAGACTGCTGCAGTGCCCAGGTCAAGAACTCATCTGTGAGAGGAACGAAAATGACGTCTGCCTCAATCCCTGCTGTTGCCAGCAGATGTTTCCTGCCCTTAACTATTATTTTCACAATGGCCTCTGGTCTCGTGGTGATTGTTTTTGGCAAATTCTGTGGCAAAAACATCCGCTCCAGGATGCTCAATGGGTCTCTCGCTCCTGAATCCCATTGCATCAAGAGTGCCATTCCAGGCTGGTTTTGACTGATCACAGCAACGTTAACTGACAAGTCAGGATCATATCAGTGACTGTAGTTATTGACTGTCGTGTTTCCTGTCTTTTCTATCGCTGGTATTTGCTGCCAGGACAGTTCCCGCGCACTGTCAGCCTCTGCTGAGCCTTTAGCAAAGGCGTTAGTGGCGCAAGAGCCTCATTCGTGACACCACATGTGGTTCGTGCCCATTGGATATCACCTGTCAGCTTCTGAATGTCTGTTCAATGAGCAATTTCTGGTTTAATTGCCACCTTCTGAGGATAAATGCGTGCCCTTGTGATAATGTGACCTAAACATTGCCAGGAGGCGTGCACTTGTACCTTCTCTGGCGCGATCACCAACCCGGAGATGCCCAACTGTCGCTTCACTGCTGGCACAATCTGATGCTGCTCCAGGTCTTTTCCTGCACTCAGGATGTCATCCCTATAATGGTAAGATAAAACACGAGGGGATTTTCTGTGCAGAGGTGCCAGCGCCCAGGCAACATCAGTGTGACATGAATCCACACATGAATCCAGTGAATCCTGGCTGTAAAGCACCCATGTCCTGCATCACTGCGTTAACAGCTCTTACATCGTGTAACAGCCACCACTTCCCTGATTTTTTAGGGATAGTAAAAATTGTGGCGGCCATTGATGGGCGACGAATCCTAAAGTTACCCTGGCGCACAGGTAAACCAGTCTGGCTTGATCAATGGCTGCTGAGCAAAGAAAAGCTCAGCCAGATGCATGAATTGGTAAATAAACAATTAGAAAAAAGTCATATTGAGCCATCCACCAGTCCATGGAATACAGTCACTGATATGATCCTGACTTGTCAGTTAACGTTGCTGTGATCAGTCAAAACCAGCCTGGAATGGCACTCTTGATGCAATGGGATTCAGGAGCGAGAGACCCATTGAGCATCCTGGAGCGGATGTTTTTGCCACAGAATTTGCCAAAAACAATCACCACGAGACCAGAGGCCATTGTGAAAATAATAGTTAAGGGCAGGAAACATCTGCTGGCAACAGCAGGGATTGAGGCAGACGTCATTTTCGTTCCTCTCACAGATGAGTTCTTGACCTGGGCACTGCAGCAGTCTGATGAATTACAGTGGCCTTGTCGTCTCATCCAGGGACTACAAATAATCATTATCCAGCCCATAAATAGTTTTCTGATCAATTTCAAAAGGAAGATGGGCCAGTGAGACCAACAGCACCTGTTACAGGCCTGACTGTATGACACTGGACATACTGGAAGCCATTTGGGCTTAAGAGATGGCCCATCAGTTGGCAATGAAATTGGTGACAAGATATTGGCAGCTCCTTTATTGACACCTGTGGGGCCAAGAACTGACACATTTTCTCAGTCCCACAGATCACACGACTTCTTTCACCAAGGTGTGAAAATGCTGGCCAAGCACTTTGACCTGACCACATGGGACGCTCAGGGTATCGTTTCCACATGCCCTGCATGCCAGAATCAAATCGGCCTAGGAGCAGGAGTCAATCCCAGGGGCCTGGCACCACGAGGAACATGGCAATGGGCTGTCACAGTCTGTGCTCCCTTTGGACAGTTTAAACCAATACATGTCACTACTGATACCTATTGGGCCATGGTTTGGGCCACAGCCTTAACGAGGGACAGGGCTCGAGGCGTCATAAGACACTGGAGGAGTTGCTTTGCAGTCCTTGGTGTTCCACGAGAGAGAAAACTGACAATGGCTGGGGATATAGAGCCAGTAGAACACATGAGTTTCTGAACTTATGGGGTGTCAGACACACCACTGGGATTCCAGGGAACTCCACTGGTGAAGCCACAATCGAACGTACTCACCAAGCTCTAAAGGGGCTGATAGAGAAACAGAAAACGGGGGAAGAGGGGGGTGAGCCCTCAAGACAGACTCACGAAAGCCCTTTCTACAGGGAATCATCTCAGAACTGTGGCAAAGCGGAATGAAGCACCAGCATTAACACACTTTGCCCAAATGAGTCGGGATTTGGAGCTTGCTGACAAACCTAAAGTTTGGTGTAAGAATCCCACTACTGGAGAGTGGCAAGGGCCTGCAGATCTGTTCCCGTGGGGAAGAGGCTGCGCTTGTGGCGTTACAGAGCAAGGTCCCCGGTGGATTCCAGCAACGTGGATCAAGGCACATCAACCAAAAGGCCTTAATGACTGTAAGAGCAATGGAGAAAACAATCTTGAGGAAAGAACCAAGTGATCCACCCTCAACCCATCACCCTGTTGAAATGGAAAACCTGTCAGCTGTGGCTGCTGCAAATTCCTCCAGCAATCTGCATCACATTCAAAGACCTGGAGAACTTCACAGGACGGCCAATGGAAACTTGAAAGCAGAAATGGTGTGTTTTCTACAGATGAAGAGATATTTCCAGCTCACAGATCAGCATGGTAAAGAAGTTAAACAAAAGTCTGAAAGTACATTCAGTGAAGAGAAACCTCAGTGGAAGCACAGAGAACTCATCCCTTGTCGCCAGTGTGCGTCCCTCCTAGCAACACACAGCACATTCTGTTGGAGTTGATGGATTTCTGTGTTGTATTGTTCAGCAGTGGAGCTGTTATTGACCTTTTGTTGTAAACTCATGGCCATGGGTAACAATATTGATGTTTTCTTCTTGTACCTTTAATTTTGAAATGTGCTGCTGAAGGCTGGCTGGTTCACAAAAGAAAAAGGGGGGAACTGTAGGCACAAATGTGGCTTGGAGCAGCCAGCTTGAATAAAGATGGTAGGGACAAGTTAATGCAGCTGGCAAGCTACTCCAATTATCACAAACAGGTGCTGCAAGGTACTCAATTGGGCCCTGGCTGATCACATGGGCAGAAGCAGCATATAAGGAGGTAGCCAGCCAAGGAAGGGTGGCTTTGAGTCAATTCTGTTGGTTGTACTGTGTTGCCTGTGTACGTCTCTGCCTGTGCATTACCCAGCTTCTCTACATCTTTGAATGAATACAGCCTGCACCACTACAATAGTTTGTGTTGGTCTGTGTAAGCTCCTCCCCTTCCTGACATTCCTGCCAGAGTCATCACCCAGATGCTATGCTTCCCCAGCTCATTTTCAGCCTCTTGTCTGGCAGTGTGTTCTGATGATGGAGCTGCTTGATCCTGCTGGGCTGCATCCACAGGGTGACTACAGCTCTGTGGGTGGTCAGTATCATCTGGACATGTCCTTTCCACTTTTCCTTCAATGGTCCTTCCTCAACTATTAAGTGAAATCAACTCAACAGACAAGTAAATAGAAATACATTCCATTCCAAGGGCCCCTGAAAGAAATCTTTGCTTTAAGAGCCATAGGAACCAAAGCTCACACTTCTGGACCCCTCCGTCGTCATCTGCATTCAAGGTGTAGCTAAGGAAATGGCTGTGGCTGTGTAGATACTCTGAACAAAACAAGGAGGAAGGTCAAAGGAGCAGAGCAGAGCATTTCAGGGGACCTTGAAAGAAGAGAGAGTGGGTATCAACTATTTGAGTCCTATAGTCAAAAACAACTATGTGAAAATAGAGAAAGATCTTTAAAGCACACGGGAGAAATGCCCCTGTCAAACACTCCCTGTGGGGCTGGTTTTGCCTCCCTCTGGTTTTTCATGAATAATCTTACAATTAAGCTGGGAAATCACTGGGGATGTCTCTGTCTCTGGAGAATCTTGTCTCAGCAGCATGGGGGAGCATCCTTTGCGTGGTGAGTGGCCTTTGATAAGAAAGATCTCAGACTGCTCCACTCATGTCTGCTGGCAAAGAGGCACCGTTGGATTTGGTGTAGCTAAGCAACTCCTGAATGGCTCTGGCTGTGTACATGTTCTCATCAGAAAGCAAGGAGGAAGGGCAAAGCAGCAGCGCAGAAGAGAGAAGGGTACCCACTATTTCAGGCCTATGGCCAAAGCCAACTCTGTGAAATCACAGCGACAGGGACTTCTCCCGTGGCCTTTAAAGATCTGTCAAACACTCCCTGTGGTGCTGGTTTTTCTCCCTCCATCTTTCCCATGACTAATCTTACAATTGAGCTGTGAAATCCTTGGGGATGTGTCTGTCTCGGGGAAATCTTGTCCCAGCAGCATGGGGAAGCATCCTCTGCATGGTGACAGGCCTTTGATAAGAGGGATGTCAGAGTGCTCACTCACTCAGCTGCTGGCAGAGGCATCCTTGTCTTTGTGCAAATGCTCTCTGTTGATTCAGTAGTAGAGACAGTCGTTTGTCTCTTTGTCCAACTCCTGTTGCAGGAAATAAGTGGCCATGAAGGTTTCATCAAAGTCCAGGTTGTTCACGCTGGCTTCAGTGAGGAGCTGCTGCTGCTCCTGGCCATCCTGGAGCTGGTGGATGTGGTGCCCGTTGTGCCGTCCGCTCTGGCTCGTGTTCTGCGGGGCTGTTTGGTTCCGTGAGCCCCAGAAGTGGAGAGTCACGGTTTGAGATGGTGATGAAGCTGCTTCTGAGTCAGAGTCACTGTCCACATTGCTGTTGAAGCTGGTTTTGGTGTCAAAGCCTCCACGTCGGTTGGTGTAGAAGAAGGCTTCCCAGTCCAAGTCCCCTTGCAGTGGCCCCAGCTCCGGCTGCTGCTCCTGGCTCAGCAGGACAGGGCTGCAAAGCCGAGACACCTTGGCCATTGGTTTGGGTGATGGCTTCTTGTGCCTCTGCCCTGCTTTGCCATCTGCTGCAGCCAGGGTCTGGTTGCTGGTGGCTTCTTCAAACTCCTTCAGCAGCTGCTGCAACTCCCTGTTGACACCGAGGATGGAAGTGTAGGTGTCAGAGGAGGTGTCTGTGGTGTTGAGGCTCCCTGTGCCTTGAGGGGCTGTTGCAGGACAGGCTGCGTGGCTGTGTGCTGGGGGCATGCTCCGCCGTTTGCAGGCAATGTCTCTGCTCACTGTGGTGTCAACCTTGTTTTCCTGTCAAGGTCTCCACGTGGGTTGGTTTTGAAGGTGTCTTTTCTGTCCAAGTCTGCTTTCAGTGCTTCCAGCTCCGGCTGCTGCTCCTCGCTCAGCAGGGCAGGGCTGCAAAGCCGAGACACCTTGGCCATTCCTGCAGGCGATGGCTTCTTGCGCTTCTGCCCGGATCTGCCATCCGCTGCAGTCAGAGACTCGTTGCTGGTGGTTTCTTCAAAGTCTTCAAGCAGCTGCTGCAACTCCCTGTTGACACTGAGGATGGAAGTGTAGGTGCCAGAGGAGGTGTCTGTGGTGGCCAGACTCCCTGTGCCTTGCGGGGCTGTTGCAGGACAGACCGTGTGGCTGTGTGCTGGGGGCATCCTGCTCTGTTTGCAGGCCCCACTCTTGAGCCTCTGGGCATATTCAGGGTGAAGTGTCCAAAAGCCGCCTCTGCCTGGCTCCCCCTTCTCCTGGGGCACCCTGATGAAGCTCTTGTTCAAGGAGAGGTTGTGCCGGATGGATCTCTAGAGCCAGAAGAGAAGCAGCAAAGCAAAAGCAATGGTGAGTGTTGGGCTGGTGCTGCGGCACCGAGCTGCGTGGGGCTGGGGGAAAGGCACATTGTGGCCTGGGGGCAAAGAGAGGAGACAGCAATGTCAGGGCATCCTGGGCTCCATGGGCAGAAGAAGCTTTTGTGTGTCATGTGCAGAGCTTGGTTAGGAACATAGCCAAAAACAAAAGAAAGGAAAAGAAGAAAGAGGAAAGTGAAATGGAAAGGAAAGGGAAAGGGAAAGGAAAGGGAAAGGAAAGAGGAAGGGAAGGGAAGGGAAGGGAAGGGAAGGGAAGGGAAGGGAAGGGAAGGGAAGGGAAGGGAAGGAAAGGAAAGGAAAGGAAAGGAAAGGAAAGGAAAGGAAAGGAAAGGAAAGGAAAGGAAAGGAAAGGAAAGGAAAGGAAAGGAAAGGAAAGGAAAGGAAAGGAAAGGAAAGAAGGAAAGGAAAGGAAAGGAAAGGAAAGGAAAGGAAAGGAAAGGAAAGGAAAATAAGAGGGAAGGAAGGAAGGAAGGAAGGAAGGCGGAAAGAAAAAAAAAGGAAGACAGGAAAAAAAGGAAAAAAACCCCAAAAATGTTGAAAAACACACACACAAAAAAGAAAGAAAGAAAGGAAAGAAAGAAAGAAAGAAAGAAAGAAAGGAAAGAAAGAAAGAAAGAAAGAAAGAAAGAAAGAATAAAGGGAATAAAGAGAAAGAAAGAAAGGAAGAAAGAAAGAATAAAGGGAATAAAGAGAAAGAAAGAAAAGAAAGTAAGAAAGAAGGAAACTAGGAAAGAAAGGAAGAAAGAAAGAAAGAAAGAAAGAAAGAAAGAAAGAAAGAAAGAAAGAAAGAGAAAGAAAGGAAGAAAGTAAGGGAAAGAATGTAAGACAAGGAAAGAAAGAAAGGAAAGAATAAAAGAAAGAAAGGAAGGAAAAAAGAAAAGAAGAAAGGAAGAGAGAAAGAAAGAATAAAAGAAAGAAAAAAGACAGAAAGAAAGAAAGGGAGAAAGAAAGAAAGAAAGAAGGAAAGAAAGGAAGAAAGAAAGAAAAGAAAGGAAGAAAGATAGGAAGAAAGAGAGATAGAAAGGGAGAAAAAAAGAAAGAAACAAACGAAAGGAAAGAAGAAAAGGAAGGAAGGAAGGAAGGAAGGAAGGAAGGAAGGAAGAAAGAAAGAAAGAAAGAAAGAAAGAAAGAAAGAAAGAAAGAAAGAAGGAAAGAGAAAGACAGAAAGAAAGAGAGAGAGTAAGAAAAAGAAAGAAGAAAGAAAAATAAAAGAAATTAAGGAAGAAAAAAGGAAGAAAGAAAGAAAACAAAAGGAAGAAAGGAAGAAAGAAAGAGAGGAAGAAGAAAAAAAGAAGAAAGGGAGAAAGAAAGAAAGAAAGAAAAGGAAAGAAAAGAAGAGAAGAAATAAAGAAAGAAGGAACGAAAGAAAGAAAGGAAGAAAGTAAGAAAGAAGGAAAGAAAGAAAAAAGAAAGAATGAAAAAGTAAGAAGAAAGAAAGGAAGGAAGGAAGAGAGGAAAAACAAAATATAAAAAAATATAATTACAAACAAAGGAAGTGATAAAGATAAAGAAAGAAGGGGAGAAAGAACTTTAAAGGAAAAGAAAGAGAAAGAGAAAGAGAAAGAGAAAGAGAAAGAGAAAGAGAAAGAGAAAAAGAAAGAGAGAAAAGAAAGAAGGAGGGAAGAAAGGAAAAAACAAAATATGTAAAATTAAACAAAATCCCATTTGAAAAAAAAACTGAACAACAGAGGGAAAAAAAGAAGTGGAAACGAAGAGCAGGAGCACAGAAATCCCTGCAAACAGTCCAGGCTGTGCTCAGTGCACAGCCACAGCTGAACGGCACTGTACAATGGTCACACACTGCAGCTGATGTCTCTGCTCCCCATCTGCCCTCCTCAGCCCAAACTCCCTGCAGCCCGGGCTGCCTCTGTTCTTCCCTGTCTGCTTCACACCTTGAGCATTCCTGCCTGCAACAGCCCTCTGCAGAGAAGGGCTGGAAACCTTCCTGCCTTTGTTACTAAGCACAATTGATGACGAGCATGGTGAGGATCCAGCCGTAAGCTGGAGGAGAAACCACCCCACTGGCACACAGCTCCTGTCCTGAATCCCTCCCGTAGGTGCCCCCAGCACAGGGGATGGGGAGGAACCAGGTGAGCCTGGAGAGGAACCAGCAGGTCCCCTTCTCCCTTCCCTTCCCTTCCCTTCCCTTCCCTTCCCTTCCTTCCCTTCCCTTCCCTTCCCTTCCCTTCCCTTCCCTTCCCTTCCCTTCCCTTCCCTTCCCTTCCCTTCCCTTCCCTTCCCTTCCCTTCCCTGTGCTGGGCTTCAGGAGCTGCTGCACACCCCCCCTGCCTGAGGACAAGGTGGCCACACCTGGGCAGGGGGTTGCAGGGTTGTGCCCAGCCCTGCCTGCAGCAGCCCCCAGGATGGTTGGCACGCTCTGGCTTTGGGCTGGCAGGAACACAAGGGGAAGGATGAGCCACCCGGGTCCCTCCTGCCCTGCCCCGGCCCACAGAGCCTCAGCCCCAAGCTGCTGCCCATCCCAGCCCCTCCTCAGCAGCTGCCTGTGCTGCTCTCCTCCCAGCAGCACCCAGCATCCCCGCAGGCCCTTCCCCTGCACGCTGGGGCTCTGCAAAGCCCTCCCCAGCCCTGTGGGCACAGGGGCTCAAAGGCAAGAGCTCTGCCAGTCTCCTACCTGCCAGCTGGGATCAGCGTGTCGGAAGTAGCTGAAGTTGTCCCTGATCCACTTGTAGATGTCAGAGAGGGAGATGCTGGGCTTCTGGCTGGCTTCCATGGCCATGCAGATGAGGCTGGCGTAGGTGTAGGGTGGCCTGACAGAAGGGTTGCTCCTGTGGCCAGTGTCCTGTGCGAGCTCAGGGCTCAGCACCGTTCTGGAGGCTGAGGAGGAGATGGGCTGGCAGGGGGAGTGGGACAGAGCCCCGCAGGCGGGCTCAGCAGCCAGGGCTGAGCACGGGGCAGCCAAAGTGGAGCAGCGCTGAGAGCTGGGGGGGTCAGGGCCACCCAGGCAGCAGGAGGACTTGGCCAAGCTGGTGTTGGCCAAGGAAAAGTCCTTCAGCCACAGGAGACTGGTCAGATTGTCATCTGAGTCCTCCAAGCTGAAGCTCCTCCCTGCCTCAGTGGCTTCCCAGTCGCTGCTGGAGCTGCCTTGAGCCATGTCTGGGCGTGCTGGCTGCTCCTCCATTCCCCGAGCCCACGGGAAGGGAAGGGAGGGGAAGGGAAGGGAAGGGAAGGGAAGGGAAGGGAAGGGAAGGGAAGGGAAGGGAAGGGAAGGGAAGGGAAGGGAAGGGAAGGGAAGGGAAGGGAAGGGAAGGGAAGGGAAGGGAAGGGAAGGGAAGGGAAGGGAAGGGAAGGGAAGGGAAGAGAAGGGAAGGGAAGGGAAGGAGACCCGGGGCAGCCGCTGCACGGGCGAGAGGCAGCGGGCTGAGGCTCCCCGAGGCTCCGCGGCTGTTTTCTCTCGGCTCGAAAGCCGCAGCGCCGGCGTGTGTGAGGCAGAAGGCAGCGGGCAGCGAGCAGCCCGAGCAGCCGGCTGTGAGTGCGGCCCCGCTCCCGGCCGAGCCCCCGCAGCCGCGCACCGGTCCCGGCCCGAGCCGCGCGGCCGCGGTTCAAAAGACGCCGCAGGCGCGGGACGGGGCCGGCGCTGCCCCGCGCACACACAAACGGCCTTTTCTGCCCCGACACGAGGCTCGGGGCGGCCACAGCCCGTGCCCGGCCCCGCGCCGGCAGCACACGCGGCCCGGGACGCTTCTGCTCGGCTTCTCCGGCCGCAGACGAACGAGCCCGAGCCGCCGCTTCCCGCCCCGCCGGCGGCTCCGCTCCCTCAGCGGCAGGAGCTGTCCCTGCCGGAGCTCTCCTGAAGCCGGCGAGGGCCGGAGCGCGGCCTCCGGCGCGGCCCTGGGCTCTTCCGAGCAGCCGGGGACAAAGCACTTGAGGCCCCGCTGCTGCCGTCCCCGTGCCGCCCCTTCACGGGCTCTGGCACCCGCCAGCCTTCCCCCACCGCTGCCCCGTGCTGCCCCACACCGCTCTCTGCAGAGCTTTGCAGCCAAGAAGATATTCTCTCCGCTCTGGTACAGCCCTGTCTGGGTGATGCACCATTGCCAAGGTGTTAGAATACATAGCAAGAATACAATACAAGACAGCTCCCACAGCACAGTAAATCCATCAGCAACAGAATGAGACTCACAGTTATTCTTTGGGCCATCATGTTCCCAGGCCCCTTCATCCTTTTCACAAAGTCATGCAGCCAACTTAGCAAAGCTATCAAGGTTAGAGCCCAGCTCAGAGCCAGGGTTAGTAGCAGCATGTTCCCAAACATTGGGAAGGAGAGATGCATTACAGCAAGGCTCCCAGACCAGCACAGGAGCTTTGCACTCAGGAGCTTACTACAATGACAATGCATTTGATGTGAAACTGCTGTTATCTCGCCCCATCTTGGGCGCTAACAAGGTGTGTGGTGGTTTGACCCTGGGGATTTTTGGGAAGCAAAGTTTGGTGGAACCAAAGTTTGGGGAAGCAAAAGCTTGGAGAAGAAAAAGATTGGGGAAGCTAAGTTTGGGGAAGCAAAATGTGGGGAAGCCACAGTTTGGGGAAGCAAAGGAAAAGGAAAGTAAGTGGATGAAAGAAAAGCAAAGCAAAGCTTGAGCAAGCAAAGGAAAGCAAAGCAGAGTTTGGGGAAGCAACACTGAGGGAAGCAAAAGTTTGGGGAAGCAAAGTTTGGGTAAGCAAAGCAAAGCTTGGGCAAGCAAAGCAGAAGTTTGGAGAAGCAAAAGTTTGTGGTATCAAAAGTTTGTGGTAACAAAGTTTGGGGAAGTAAAACCTTGGTTAAGCAAAACCTCGGGGAAGTAAAAGCTTGGGAAGCAAAAGTTTGGGGAAACAAAAGTTTGGGAAAGTAAAAGTTTGAGAAAGCAAAGCAAAGTTTAGGGAAGGAAAGCAAAGCAAAGTTTCAGGAAGCAAAGAAAAGCAAAGTTTGGGGGAACAAAAGTTTGGGGAAGCAAAAGCTTGGGGAAGCAAAGTTGAGGGAAGCAAAAGCTTGGGGAAGCAAAGCAAAGGTTGGGGAAGGAAAGCAATGCTTGGGAAAGCAAAGCAAAATTTGGGGGAGGAAAGCAAAGGAAAGCAAGTGGATGAAAGAATAAAAAGAATATGGAAGAGAAGTAAATCAAAGCAAAGCAAAGCAAGGAAAAGCAAAGGAAAGGGAAAGGGAAGGAGAAAATAGAGAGAAAAGAGAAAAGAAATGGGAAGAAAACAATCCCCAGTGATGAAGGAAGTAAGGAAAACACCAAGCAGTAGTAAAGGGAACGAAACAGGCACAGAAAGAGCAATGAAAACTCCATGGGTGTTTGGGAACTGAGGAAAAAAAGTGATGGAACGGGGAAAGAGACGAAAATGGATGAAACGCTTTCTGCCTCACACGCTCACGGCACTGCAGACACACAGCCTGGCTGAACTCAGCATTCAAGGCAGCTCTTCAAGGCACAGAAATCATGCATTATTAGATAAAACCCATTTTACTCTTTCCTTGAGCTTATGCCAGGGAACAAACAGCAAGTGCTGTTGTCCTCAACTCCCCAGGGGAACCCACAGCCCAGCCCAAACTCGTGACGTGGCTGGACTGCTCCCCTGGGCAGCCGTGCAGCTTGTGTCCACACTGAGCAGCAGCAGCAGAATGAACCAGAGCTCGAGGAACACCACAGGGCAAGTGTCACCCAGCCACTTGCAGTTTTAGGACTAAGCCAAAACAGGGCAACGAGAGAAGATTTAAGAAATGTAAAGAAAATGGCCATGTAAGATTTGTCCAAGTCACTCTCCCTCATCTTGAGCTCTGCAATTGAGAGAAACAAAGCCAAGCAAAATCCCCAACACAGCGCCACTCAATGCACTGACCACAGGATTGGCCTTTCTCACCCGCTCTTCCTGAGAGCTGTTTTTGCCCAGGTTATTGAAGGCATTTGCCACTTGGGCCAGATCACCTGATGGTAACAGCAGGAGGTTGATCATTATGGCAAAGTCACTGACAAACCTCTTAAACTCCTGGAACCTTTTGGCTTGCAGACTTCTTTCACAATGGCCTCTGCCTTCTCCCCCAGGCTATTGTTTGCTTGCATCTCTTCCAGAAGAGTCTCTCGTGCTTCCCTCAGCATCCACAGCTCCCTCCCAATGGTGTCAACGTGATCTTGCTGTGGAAAAGAAAGAGGATGAGAATTGATCAGCCCTGCTACAGCGTTTTGCACCACTTCTGAAAGTCATGACAAGAAATCTAGCTATTTAGTGCCCTGAAACTCCCACGGGGCTTTGACAGTGAGTGCATTACAAGTACAGCTATGTCTAAGGCCGATGTCTCTGCATTCAAACGTAGCTCTGTGATGCCAACCTTGAGAGCTGTGTTAAAGCAGTTTACCTTTGTGGCAAAAGACAAAGGGCTCCCACTGCTCAGCAAAGCTTTCCTGCCTCTTCTTTGAGCAGCTCCAAAGCCTGCTGTGGAACAGCCTCCAGTACAGTGCATCCTTTCTCTCCAAGGGCCAGGTCCGTGACACCTTCCTGAGGACTGACACTTAGGAAGCTGAACTAGGAAACCAATGCTGTCTTTTTCACGTGACACAGCTGAAGCCAGGGCACTGCGTAGCTTGTCCTTACTCTGCATAACGTTAGCATCTCTGCAACAGCAATCCTCCCACTCTCAGAAAATCTGAGCGTTAACACTGCCTGGCCACGTTGCTGTCAGGAAATCGTAATCCCCGTGGCACAGGAGAGGCAACAGAATCCACTGCTGCACGGCACAAAGCAGCCCCGTGGGAAGCTGTGCAAAGTGGCTCTGCCAAGGGACCAAACAAGCAGCCAGGTGAACAGACCACCTCCTCTGCAGCGTGTCAGGGATTCTCTAGCAGAATCCCCCATGAGCTGGCACCACGTGCCCTGGCCTAGAAAACACACCTCAGGTGCATCACCAGCAGAACCAGAGCGAGAGCCCAGATCTCCTCCCTCAGGACCCCTCTGTGCTCTGGCCACCTCCCTGCACGTGGGCACGAGCTCTTGTTTCTGATGTGCCCATCAGCTTTCACTTGTGCACAAGGGCTGAAAGTCAGTTCAGCTAGCTGTCTACCCTAACAAGAGACGAGTCACACCCTACAAATGCCTCGTTCATTACATGTAGATGCCTATGTGTTGTTCAGCTGATTTCAGGTAAGAAAACTTCCCAAAGCCTTCTCTAAACAGACACCTCTTAGTGCAGTTTCCACATGAAAACTGCATCCTCTAAAACAGCCCTCATCTCACAGTGCCCCTCTGTGGGGTGGTTTTGGGAAACATTCTTCATGCCATTCTTTAGGACTCTGCTCTTTAAATGCAAATCTGATTACAAGCCTTCATGATGACTGGGAAATACACTGACAGCAGCTGCTGCTCTCCAACACCACTGAAGAGTCACTGACAGCTTCTTTTGGGAACAAAATACCCAAACCCTACAAAAACCCTACAAAAAGTCTTCACAGAGAGCAGCTACACATGGAACATTTAGCAGCCTTTCTGACAGCACAAGTTCAACACATGAATTATCAGGATTGGTTTTTCTCCCTGTGTTACAGTCAATATCTAAGGAGCCAGAAGAGCTCCAGGCTGCATCTTGGGACTGTCAGATGAATCATTTATCGCTGTGAATCCTGTGTCAGTAAACAAGAAAACAACCAAACCTCATCTGGGCTCCCCAGCGGCAGAGGGACAGGGAACTGCTGGAGAGAGGCCAGTCCAGGGCCACCAAGATGCTGAGGGGACTGGAGCATCTTCCTTCTGAGGAAAGGCTGTGGGACCTGGGGCTGTTCAGTCTGGAGAAGAGAAGGCTGAGGGGGAATCTCATTCATAGTTACAAATATCTGAATGGTGGGTGTCAGGAGGTTTGGGCAGCACTTGTTTCTGTTGTATCCAGCAACAGGACAAGGGGTGATGGGATGAAGCTGGAACACAACAAGTTCCATTCAAACACAGGGAAAACTGTTTCACAGTGTTTCAGTGAGGGAGCCCTGGCCCAGGCTGCCCAGGGAGGGTGTGGAGGCTCCTTCCTTGGAGGGCTTCAAGACCCACCTGGACACATTCCTGTGTGACCTGATCGAGGTGGGAGCTGCTTCTGTAGTGGGGTTGGGCTGGATGAGCTCTAAAGGTCCCTTCCAACCCCACCATGCTGTGACCCTGTGATTCTATGACTTTCCCAGTATTTCTGGCTGCTCTGACTGGCCACACAGAAAGCAGCTCAGCACAGAGCTGCTCAGGTGGTTCACTGCTTGGCAAGCTCTGTGTCAATTCCTCTGCTTTCAGCTCACCACCCCGTTTCACATGAAGTTGAGGCCTAAACTCAGAGTGAACTTGGTGTTCCTCCATTGTTTTTACACCATTCAGGAGCTGCTGAGCCTCACTACAAAAAGCACTCTGTAACATCTGTCTGGGTTTTAGCATTGTGGTGAAGCTGCGCTAAACTCAGCCCATGAGACACACACATTCCACTCCTGCTCGCTGGGGCTACCGGGCTCGTTTCACAAGTTCATGGCAAAGAAAACATAATGCACTGGAAAGAGAAGAAAACAGCAAAGTGACCCAAGTGATGGCTCCCTGTGAAATGCCTGAACTTGTTTCAAAGGGGAAAAACATTCACCAGACGTTTCTAATGTGCAGAGCAGAGAATGACAAGAGTGACAGTCCTTCTGCAGTGGGCTGCAGTTCAGCTCTCTGGTAACAGAACGGGCTGATTTCCAGGAATCGAGGAGCAGGTTCTGGGCGTGAGTCTCCTTGAACAGAACTGCGGCCAGAAAGTGTGCCAGGGAGTGCTCAGGTTCCTACTGATCCCCTGTTCAGCTATTGCCAAGTATTGCTGGGCCAAGTTCTAGAGCCTGGCTGTTGTAGAAAGGTGCCTTGAGCCCCTTCCCAAGAGTTGGACGTGTTTTCTGACAAGATGCAAGGTAAAAGCCCACTGCCCTGAGTGCTGGCATCCTACAGTCTGTGGGGCTGCAGGGACAGAAGCAAGCAGCAACATGTGTGTGCCAATGGCACGTACCTCCAGAGAAGATGACGCAGGAGCTCTGCTGAAAGCTCTTCATGAAATACTTGTCCTGTTTCCATGATCAGGGGTGTGTACTGGAGCTGGGGCAGTGGAGGGAGGAGCCTCTGAAGGGTGAACAGGATTTTGCTGTTCACAAACATCTGAGGCTGTTTTCAGTGTGCTGTTTAGTATGGCTGCAGGTGTGGATTATTGCCTTCTTCTCTCTCTCTGTACACTCAGACACACACAGTGAACAGCAAAAAGATTTTATACCAGTCTTAGAACAATGCAGGGAAAAACTACCATCTGGCCTGAGCTGGAGTGGGATGTCTGCAGACAACAAATGATTTCTGAAGGACGTTCAGAATTAGCTTGTGGACCAGAGCTGAGTCCAATGATCTCCTTGGTTCTGCTAGTCACACTCCTTCTGACACAAGCCAGGATGCCATTGTCCTTCTTGGCCACTTGGCCATGCTGCTGGCTCATGTGCAGCTGCTGTTGATCAAGCTCCCCAGGCCCTTTCTCTCCAGCAGCTTTCCAGCCCCTCTACCCCAGCCTGGAGCACTGTCTGGGGGTGTTGTGGCTGATGTGCAGGACCCAGCCCTGAGCCTTGTTGAACCTCATCCCATTGCACTTAGCCCATGGCTCCAGCCTGGCCAGGGCCCACTGAAGCTGCTTCCTGCCCTCACACAGATCTACACACCCACCCAGCTTGCTCAGGTAGAATCATAGAATCACAGCATGCTGGGGGTTGGAAGGGACCTTTAGAGACCATCCGGCCCAATCCCTTGCAGAAGCAGCTCCCACCTAGATCAGGGCACACAGGAACGTGTCCAGGCTGGTCTTGAAGAGCTCCAGGGAAGGAGCCTCCACACTCTCCCTGGGCAGCCTGGGCCAGATCCTGAAAGGATCGTCCTACTCACCGAGGGTGCACTCGAGAGTCAGGAACAAAAGCCTCCACAGAGTGAAGGGATGTGTGTCCCTGTAATAGCTGTCAATCCTAAAATCAACCCAGAGACAGCTACATGGGCACATCCCACTAAACACTGATATGAAGGACTGGTCACTCAGAGCAGCTGCATTTAAAGACCTTGAGTGTTAACAGCCACCTGGAAAGGGAGGCAGTGCTGGGAAACAGAGGTGTGAGCTGAATGGGCCAGATTGCCTGCAAGGAGCTGTCAGCTTCTCTGGCAACAGATCATGGCCAGTTCAGCCTCACCCCACTGAGCCTTGCTTGGGGAGATGTAAATGAACATTTCCTTCCCTTCCAGCTGTTTGCAAACAGACTTTCCTCACAAGCCCCTTCCACCCAAGCCACGGTGCTGCTTTGCTCAGGAACTTGTTGGCCTCTAAAGAGCCGGCAGGAACATTTGTCTGATGACACGTTGGGCACTGATGTTCCTCAGACTCCAGCAGTGCTCTTCTCATGCCTGTGAAGAGTTAGAACCACCAAAATAGCTTTGAGCCCAGCTGAGGAAAGGTTTAGGGTTCCAATCAATTCCAAAAGCCTGTCTCTGATTAAGGGGTGAGTTTGGCCTTGAGCTGAGAGCGTGAAGCTAGAAATGTCCAATCGCCTCAAACGTTCCCTTGTCTGCAGCCAATGACTCCACAGCTTTGCTCTGTCCCTCCTGGACCATTTGCAGATGTCAGTGGGCTGTGTCCTCAGGTTTTGACTCTCCTTCTTTCCGCTCTCTAGTAGAGTGAGAAGTCAGCAAGCTCAAGGCTCATCCTGAAAGCCACCAGTATGTTTGAGCTCGGCAGGTTTTAACCCGCTCTCCTGTGGAGAAGAATGTGGATGAAATGCCTGACTGTCTGTCTGTGGCAGAGCACAGCAAGCGACCAGAGCTGGCTGAACAGTCTCGTGGGAAGAAAAGGCCTGTGAGCAGACTAAATGCCTTCAGTATCTACCCTGGAATTCACCTGCACAACTCTGCACTCTCCTGAGACTCCTTCTGCCTGTAGACATCCTCTAAGTAGATACATTAAAAGCCAACAGAGAGCTCGCTCCCTCTCTTTTCTCTTTTGCATGAGAAGAGCCCTTTCCTACTCCAAGTGTACTTCAGTTTTCAATACAACAGGTAAGAAAGTTCTTTTGTCATCTCCTCTTTCAGCTTTCACAAGGTGAGATGTGATGTTTGGAGTTAACAAACATGGCTGTAACACTTACAGTAGTCGCAGTAACTGTTTCCACAGCAGGGAATAACAGCTGCATCCCTGATTAACTCTTTACAGAGGGGACATAAGAGCTGCTCGGGAATCAGAACAGCTGAGGAGGAGGAGGATGATGGCTCCTGTGGCAAGAAGGGAGGTTTTTCATCCTTTTTTGAAGCAAAAGCTGCCCTGGAGGAACAGTGGGGAAAGAAAAACGAAAACATTAAAGATGGGGAAAGGAAAACTCATCCTCTCAGACTAGTAAAATCCTTTCTTGACAGCTAGAAATCCACGGCATGAATCCCACCTCTGCTCTGCCAGGGGGTCAGTGCAGAATGCAGGCTCATGAGAAGTTCAGTCTCCTAGTAATTGCATTTTAGAAAAGGAAGAAACAGCTGCTGCAGAAGGAGGCCTGTGACAGAAACCCACAAGGGCTCCCGTCCCTTTTTCACACAGCCACTCTTGTCAGCACACAGCAGTATCTCTGCAGATCAGAGCAACAGCACAACTTCAGCCTGTTTCACACCTGGGATCTGATCAAAGGCGGAGCGGGAGGAAATCTCCAGCCAACAGCCAGCGGTTACATTTGGCCAGAGGCCTTTGAAACATCAACCAGAGGCAAAAGGAGCTTCCCAAGAGAAGGACTCCCCAGTAAACAGCACTGAACTCTTTGGCAGAAATGCAAACTCCTGGCACCCCACCAGATGAAGCAACTTCCAGGGCAGGAACGGCAGGAGAGCACCGTTTTCATATTCAAAAGGAGGGCAGATTGGAAGGGGAAGATCCAGTGACACTGCTGCCTCCCTCCCAAGGACAGATGCTGGCCAGCCTGGCTGCTCTGCCTCTCACACACGCACACACGGCTCCTCTCGCTCACTTTTGGGCCAGTGCAATCGATGCCACACTTACGCATTAGTGGCTGTGATGGCGTATTTCCCATCTCTTGTCAGCATCGCTCCCTCCGTGTTGGGATCACACAGCTCCACCATGAAACTCCTGTGAGCACTCTTGGGCACTCAAACCCTTTGCCTCTGCTGATGCATTATACCTAAAGACCTGTGCAACTAATCCACTTTCCCTCCAAGTGGACTGAAGCTACGTGCAGAAAATAATCACACTGTCCAGTCTCTGTCAGATGATTTTTAGGCTCCAGACTATCTGAAGGAGAAGCCGTTCAAAGCACACGCCACTGAGATGTAGGCAAGCGTCGCTCTTTCCATTTTGCAGCATGACAAGGACCCACAACTTCAGAGTCAGGGCAGGTGGTTTTGCTTGCTGCAATTTGGCTTCAGACACAGAAGCATTCAAAGAGATGCAGCTTCTCACAGGTCAGAGTAAGGAGTAGTTTGGAGCTGCTTTACCTCCTGGTCCCATCTGTTTCAGAATGATTCACATTGTCTCCAAAGCCTCAGGGTGCACATCCCTTGGAGAGCTTTTACCCAAGTCCAGAGCTGACAGACAACTACATTCTTTTTAACAACTGGGTCAGCTTCCAGGGCCAAATTAACAAACCCTCTGAGCAGCAGGAAGCAGCTTCTGAAGTGTTGCTGCTTTGTGCCCGGCAGCTGCGGAACACGGCAGTGTCACGTGGAGCCTGAGAAGGTCCTCGCCTGCTGTCTGCCCAAACTCTGGCAACCACAGGGTAAAGAAAGCACTTGAGCTATTACGACTGAGGCTAAGGTTTTGCTCACATGACAAGAGTTATCCTGCCCTGGGGCACAGTATGAGATGTAAAAATATGAGGCAAACACTTTTTCTTTGCAGTATGTGACAGGAATATCGAGATCTACCTTAACCAGCTGCTCCAGAGGAAGCCATGGAGAAGCATCAGTCACCTGACGGGCCTCAGCAGTCTGTTCATAAAGAAAGAAACGTTACCTTGAGGCTGACAAGGGGATCCCTTCTGCCTATCTTTCCAAACTGGGAACTGCCCTTTGCAGGATGGGACCAAACTTTCACACACAGTAAAGTTATAAAGGCACTTGAAATTAGTACACATGACAGCTCTGTTCACAGGACAGCAATGATCCAGCTCTAGATTTTAAAATAGGAAGCAAACACTTCTTTTTCAGTATTTGACAAGAAAATCTATTTCTATCTCCATAAGCTGCTCCACAGAAAGAGACACAGAAGAGTCATCAGTCTGTTCCAAAACAAGCAAACACATACTCCAGTTTTACAATGCAAAGGTGGCAATAGGGAACCTCTGCTGCAGGCTGAAAGCCGACACTGGCCTCTGAGTGTCTCTGGAAGAGCCATTTCCCACCCCAAGTCAGTTGCATTTGTCACAAGCCAAGTGCAAACTTACGAGAGCTTCAGAGGGCTGATGTGGTTCATGACAAGAAGCTAAAATAACCAAACCTGCCTGAGACTGACTCATTGCTCCAGACTATCTCACACAGGGACCCTTGTCAAATGCTCACCACAGCTTCAAAGCCAAAGGGGTAAGGAAGCTGCAGTGTTTCACTGGGGAGACCGAGAGAGGACTTGGAAAGAGCGACGCAGGGCTTCTGCCCTCCCTGGGGCTCCCCAAAAGGGAATGAATGGGTTTGCTTTGTCTGTCTCTTCAAGTTCCTTCAGTTGCTCCACACTAACCCTGAGCCTCCAAGATTTTTCCTGCTTGGTATTTTTTTGAGATGGCTGTGAGAGCTGATGGGAAGATGCTCCTTAACAGGGAAGGCACAGATGCCAGGGAACACAACAGGCTAGAAGAATGTTCACCTTACTGATGAACGTGGCATTTGTGCCTTTACACCTGCTCATAAACAAAGAGAAAAAGAACTGTTTCCAAGAAATAAAAGCCATCTGAATTAGATCAATACTAGCAGTGGTTCTGCAGTGGTTTGGAGTTACTTTTTCAAAAGCCATTGGGCAGAAAAACCCAAAACTGTTTAAAACAAAACAAAAAGCTACCTGATACAGTGTGAAAATGGCAAAAGCTACACACCAAACAATGTGAACTGCAAGAAACAGCAAGCACACAACAACCTGTACAAACATCCCTCCTGCCGGCCACAGAGAGATGTAGAACACAGCAGCAGGTTCAGCTGTGCAAACCCGGAACCGACACGGCCCCAAAGCCAGCACAGCCCAGCTGTGCAACACCAGGTCCCACAGCCCCAAAGCCAGCACAGCCCAGCTGTGCAACACCAGGTCCCACAGCCCCAAAGCCAGCACAGCCCAGCTGTGCAACACCAGGTCCCACAGCCCCAAAGCCAGCACAGCCCAGCTGTGCAACACCAGGTCCCACAGGAAACCCTCTGGCAACTTCAAAGGAAACACAGCGCACCGCTGGGCACACACACACACATCAGAGGCTCACCCTACAGCCGTGCAAGTGATGGCAACAGGCAGTTTGGGCTCTGCTGAGCCAAACACACTGTGCTTACAGCAGAGGCTGTGTTTTAATGGAAAATACACCAAGTCAATCTTTGGACCATTCATACAAGGCTGGAGTGGTTAGAATTCAGTGCCATGTGCAGAAAAGGTAGGAGATTGTGATTTTCCTTACCACTTCTGCTGTTCTGCTCACTGGCTCAGTTGGATTTCTAGAAGAAGAAATAAAAGGGATCAGAACTTAAAACAAAGCACTTGCCCCCAGCACAAAGCAGGGAAAACAGAGTCTCCAGCCTGAACATCAAAGCCTTGTGTTCTGAGAGCCCAGTGAGTGTGGAAATGCATCTGTGCACATCAACTGCTCTCTCTCGCTGCATTCACTGCAGCTAAAACCCCCCAAAGCCCCATTTCTCCTTTGTCAGCCATTGCTCTGAGACTGACAGGTCGAGAGCAGAACAGTGCAAGAGCAACTCCGCAGGTATTTTGTCTCTGCTGCCTGAGGATCACAAGGGTGAAGGCTGTGCTGCACTTCTGTGCTCTTAAGCAATCAGCCACAACACAGGAAGACAACTTTAGGCGATCTGTATATCCCTGGTACTGCAAACGGGAACCAGAGACGGGACTTGACTTTCTGAGCAAGAGCAGGGGTCGACTGGACACTTGGAAGTGTGAGTTACTTGAGGGGAAAAATCAGTGAGTGAGATTCCACTCGCTGACTGATCGGTGTCTGCGTGCTGCTGGCCACGAGTGACACGCTGCAACCCATCAGGCTGCTGTCTTGAGAACCAACACGAACAAGCCCAAGGGCATCAGCTGAAAGGTTCCCATTGCTGTGGTTTGAACCCTGTGTCTCAGCAGGCCTATAAATGTAACTCTGCTTTGGGTCAGATACATTAAAATCTACCCCATGGTAACAAAAGCCAGGAGCAGCTGCAACCAGAAAGGTACCATCTGAATGCCTCTGCTCTTTAGAGGGACCAGGACAGGCTGGAGCAATGGGCCCAGGGGCTGAAAATGCTGCCCAAAGGGAAAGGCCCTGGGGGGGTTATTTGACAGCCCTCTCAGTGTGCCCAGGTGGCCAATGGCTTCCTGGCTTGGACCAGCCATCGTGGTCAGCAGCACCAGGGCAAGAAGGCCGCACCTCCAATACTGTGCCCAGTTCTGGGCCCCTCACTACAAGAAGGACATCGAGGTGCTGGAGTGTGTCCAGAGATGGACAACAAAGCTGGTGAATGGTCTGGAGAACAAGTCTGATGGGGACAGACTGATGGAGCTGGGCATGTTCAGCCTAGAGAAGAGGAGGCTGAGAGGAGACATGAGCACTCACTCTGTACAACTGCCTGAAGGGGAGCTGTAGTGAGGTAGGAGTTGGTCTCTTCTCTCTAGGAATAAATGACAGGACATGAGGAAATAGGTTCAAAATTCTCCCAGGGTAAGTTTAGATTGGCCATTAAGGAAGAACTTTTTTCCCTGAGAGGGTTATTAAGCATTGGAACGGGCTGCCCAGGGAGCTGGTGGAGTCCCATCCCTGGAGACGTTCAAAAGACACACAGAGGAGGTGCTGAGGGACAGGGGGTAGTTTAGTGATGAGCCTGGCAGTGTGAGGTGAGGGGTGTGACTCAATCATCTTCAAGGTCTTTTCTGAGCACAACAATTCTTTGATTCTCTGATTCTAAATGAAAGCACATCACAACCTGTGCAAACATACCTGTTACACACAGAGGTAGAACACAGCACCAAGCTCAGCTTGTAGACCTGAAACCTACATGACCTCCAAACCATCACAGGTCACCTGTCCAGGTGCTACAGGCCATGTCCTGGCATGTTCCTAGGAAATACAGAGCATCACTACGCACAGACACCAAGGGTCACATCAGAGCCGTGCAAGTGATGGCAGCACACAGTTTGTACTGCACTCAATCACACACACTGTGTTTACCACATGTACAAGGTTTTACTGGAAGATAGATTAAGTCAATGTTTGGAAGATTAATACAAGGCTGCAGTGTTCAGAACTAACTGCAGTGTGTACAAAAACAGTGGGAGATGGTGTCTTTACTTACAGCTTTTGATGTACCATTTACTGGCTCAGTTGGACCTCTTTAAGGGGGCTGGAAAACATGACCATGCCAACAATGCTCGTGTGGCTGAGACAGAACTGGACTGTACAAATACATCCATGGCAGCAACACTACTGGAGCCAGGAATGCAGTGGAATAGCTGTCACTGTAACCAAGACACCTGATTCTCTCCCCTCCATAAAGCTCAGGGATACAGAATTACAACCTGGAGCATAGAGTCAATTTAGGAGAAAAACAGACTTGGAAAGAGAACTCATTGCATTTGCTGATGTGATCAACTGGTTGCAGAGCTTCACATTGGGGAAGGATTAACTATCCCTTCATCCCACTCCACACCACAGGCATTGCCCTGCAGGGTATTGCTCTTTTTCTCCAGCCTGGAATGGACATTGTCTTTAGGAAAAGAAGAACAGTTGCTTACAAATGAAGTTGTTGTTGGCATGTTTTTGCTCTTTCCTCTATCACTTGGACACAAAACCCCCAGTTGGAGGTTTCAGAATGCAAGAAATAGTCAAATACTGAGAATCAGACTGAGAATCAGAGATGGGAACAAATCAGGTGTTTACACTACACTGGGTGTTTGTCTTTGCTCTAAAAGCCGTAACAGCAAACACAGAGAATAAGGAACCTCTCAGCGTAGAGGAAACAGCATCTGCAACTTGGGTCTCAGAAAAAAACAACCCCAAGAGCCAAGCCCAAGACAAGCATCTTAAAAGTTGCCATTGTTGCAGTTGGAACCCCGTGTCCCAGCAGGCCTAAAAGCAAGTCTGCTTTGGGACAGGTACATTAACATCTGCCCCATGCCGACACAAATGCACAGCAGCTTTGACAGGAAAGATACAGCCTGAAAGCCCTGTAAGCTCATAGAACAGGCGACCACCCTGAAACCTCCACAAGGAGCACAATGCTGTAATGACACTTCCTTCTGTGATGCTGGTGGCTTTCACTCCTCCCACGGGGATTCTTCTCCCAGCCCCGAGGAGTTGGTGGGTCCCAGCCGGCAGCCGGCGCCGGGGCCCGTCAGGGTGCAGCAGCCGCAGAAACGCTCCTGAGCCTCGGGGCTGGCACCAGCTGGGGCTTGGCTGGGGACACCAGGCAGGGGTGGCCCTGACACCCTGCCCATGTACCTGGCCACGGCACCTGGGAACCTGCTCCTCTGGCCAGCCCTCTCATGGGATGGCAAAAGCAGCTCCATCAGCCCTGGCATGGTCCTGAGACATCTCTTGATGGGTGAGTCTGGAACCATCAGGCCTGGAAAGAGGAGAGCTTGCCCAGAACTCAGCTGCTCTCAGTTTTTGGCAGGCAGGGTGGGTTTTTGAGCTGCCTGGTGCTGCCACTGCTGGGGAGCACCCAGGAATCAGCCTGTAGCTGCTGTGGAGTGAGGGCAGCAGGAGTGAGCGGGGCTGTGTGCAGCTATTGAACAGGTTCAGCCTTTAAAGGTGTCCCCCCTGGGAAGCCTGCTTCCTTCCTCCTGCCAGGTGGTATTTAGAACATAGACAGTTGCTTTTTGAAAGCAAAACCACCACACAAATGCAAAGCCTGGCTGGGTGATTTCCCTTCCCCAGTGCTGGCCACTGGACAAGGTGCTGGTCGGCAGCACTCTCAGGGTGCAGGGCTGGGCCCAGGACAGGCCTTTTGCAGGCACCACATTTCTGGAGGCTCCTGCTAATGCAGTTCCTGGGCAGTGCTCAAGGAATGAGAGCAGTTGTCCATAATTGCTAGCTTTGGTCCCTCCCCATCGGTTCTGGCTCCCTGCCCTCATCTGTTACTTCCTCCCTCTCTGTCTTTACCCCACCACTGGTTTTTCTTTCTCTGTAGGACTCCTTGTCTGTATTTTCTAACCCCTCCCTGTGTGTCCTACACCCTGTTGCTATTTTTTCTCCTCTCCTGCTCCCTGTCCTTTGCCTTTTTCTATCACCATGTTGTGATTCCTGGCCTTATTTTCCCTCTCCCCCACAGCCTGTCCCCACTTTCCTGCCCATCTCTCTTGCTCAGCTGGCTGGAACTTCTCTCTGGGCCTCCATCCTGCTCCTCACCCCCTTTTAGCTCTTCCTCTGACTCTCTCAGCCCATCGCTGTTCCACCCTCCTGCGCCTCCTTCTGCTGATCCACATCCCTCTGTTCCTCGCTCTCTCTGGATGCTTTCCTGTCCTTCTCTTCTCTGTCCCTGCCTTCTGTCCCTGTCTCTCCCTTTCTCTCTCCTTTCCCTTGTCTCTCTGTCCTAATCCCTGTCCCATTTCTCTGTCACTCCACTCTCCTGCTGCCTTTTCTGTCTCTCTGTCCAATCTGTCCCTCTTCCTGCCTGTGTCTGTGTATCCCCCCATCCTCCTTTCTGCCCTTCCAATCCTCTCTCTGCCCTCTCTGCTGCTGCTTGTTGCTCTTTTTCCTCCTGCACTCCCTGTCTCCTTAAGCTCCATCCCTTTCCTGCTCTGTCCCTCTGCCCTGCTCCTCCACTGTATTTTCCTCCTCCTCCTCCTTTGGCTCCTCCTGGGGCTGGGCCTGTGCAGCCCTGGGGAGGCGGCCATGGGGCTGCAGGGTCAGGGGGGCCTGGCCAGGGGCTGGTGTCCCTGCAGGGTCAGGCAGCAGGAAGGAGGCCCCGGGGCACGTGGGAGCTGTAGGCCTGGGCTGCCAGCCGTCCCTGTTCATTGCTGGGCCAGCCAAGGGCACTCACAGCTCATTCCCCCGCCCAGCAGCACTGTCTGTGCCTCAGTGTGTCTGTGCCAGAGGCTCCCTCAGCGCCCAGCCCCGGGGCAGCCAATGGCAGCGCAGCAGGCGGGAACAGCCCTGATTGACGTGTGAGTGGCAGCCAATCGGAGGCGGCGACGCCTCAGGGAGGGCGGGACCAGGCAGGGCAGTGACAGCCCCGCATCCAATCAGAGGCGGCGGCGCCTCAGGGCGGGCTCTGGCCCCTCCCGCCCTGTGCTGCAAAGCCCCTGAGCCACAGGCAGAGGCAGAGGCAGGGCCAGAGAGATGGGAGCTGCTGGACACAGGCCCCGAGGGGCCGAGTGCTGAGGGGCCGGCACATGGCTGTGGGCAGCAGAGGCTGCGGCCCTGCAGAGGAGAAGGCTGAGCTCAGGGGCCCTTCTCAGCGCTGAGGGCTCCCTGCAGGGCGGGGGGCGAGAGGCTGGGGCCGGTGTGTGCTGTGTGGTGGGCAGGGACGGGACACGGGGTGCCGGGCACACGCTGACACAGGGGCGGCCACCCAAGGCCCTCCCTGGGTACCCCCAGGCACTGCCCATGTGCAGTGGGGTGTGAGGGGACGCGGCACGCAGCGGCCGCACGGGCACAGAGACACACAAGGGCAGCATCTGCCCAGCTCCTGCTTGTGCCCTCCAAGGGGAGGCCTTGGCAGCTCAAAAGGAGGGGGTTTACCCAACAAGGTGTGTTAGAAAGCTAAAACGAGGCTTTGGATGCTGATAACTGAGGTTGAGACCTGAGAATGAGGGATTGAAAGCTGAAAAGGAACAGGTTAAAGCTAAAAAGAACAACTTGGGCCACAAAGTGAGGCTTTGGAATATAAACCTGGAGGACTGTGTTCCAAGCAATAAGGTTAAAAAAGGCAAAAAGGGGGCTTTGGAAGCTCAAAATGAGCATCTGGGACACAACACAAGCCTTTTGAGGTTAAAATTGAGTGTTTGGAAGCTAAGAAATGAGGGTTTGAGCACAAAAGTGAGACTTTGAAAATACGGGTGATGGTTTGGACCTAGAAGAGGATGATTTGAAATCTAAACCCAAGGTTTGGAATGTGACAATCAGGCTTTGGGAATAAGGGTTTGGGTCACTGAGTGAGGTTTCAAAGATTTACATGGGGGCTTAGGCCTCAAAATAAGGCATTGGAAGCTAAAAAGGAGGATTTGGGCCCCCAGAGGAGGGTTTGGAAGCAAAAACTCTCACTTTGAATGATGAAAATGAAGCTTTGTTCCAAAAAGTACCGCTTTGGAAGCTAAAAATGAGGTTTTGGATGCAAACCAGGAGGTCTTGGGTCCCAGATTGAGGACTGAGACAGCCAAGTTCTACCTTCCCAGGCCTTTAGGTGTGGGAGCTGCCCTCAGTCGTGTGCAGTTCGTCTGCTCAGCCCAGATGAACAGATGCAGGGTGCAGGCCAGAGAGATGGGGTGGGCACTGAGGCACACAAGGAAGAACCCAGCCGCAGCTTTCCTACCTCTGTCATAGAACCATGGAATTGTTATGGTTGGAAAAGGCCTCTCAGATGATCGAGTCCAAGCCTTACACTGCCAGGCCCATCGCTGAACCACATCCCTCAGCGCTTCATCTACGCGACTTGTGAATATCTCCAGGGGTGGGGACTGCATCAGCTCCCTGAGCAGCCCGTCCCAGTGCTTCACAACCCTCTGAGTGACAAACTTCTTCCTGGTGTCCAACCTGAACCTGCCCTGGCGCAGCTTAAACCCCTTAAACCCGTTTCCTCGTGTTCTGGAGAGAAGAGCTCGACCCCCACCTCACTACAAACCCCTTCAGGCAGCTGTAGAGAGTGATCCTGTCTCCTCTCAGCCTCCTCTAGGCTCAGCATCCCCAGCTCCCTGAGCCTCTCCTCATCAGACCTGTTCTCATGACCCTTCCCCAGCTTCGCTGGGACTCTGACACCCAGCTGAACCCAAGGTGCCATTGATGGCAGCAACAGGTTCCCCAGGTGCTGGTGGGCTGCTGGGGATGGACACAGCGTCTGCCAAAGCATGTGCAGATGTTGAGGCTGCGAATAGTGCAGCAGGAGATGAGAGAAGCGACTGTGCAGAGGGATTTCTGAGCTTCCCCAGCCAGCCCTTGGCACAACCAGCTCTGAGCCAGAGGCGTCCCTGTGGGGGCAGAGAGGTGCAGCCGTTTGCTGCTCCCAGGAGTCAGAGGCAGCCTGAGATGGAACCTTCCCTGACGGATTCATGATGGTGTCTTCCCTAACAGCCCCTTTCTTAAGCCATTTTTACAGTCTCTTTCCCTGTGAGGTGGGGCTGGAGTGCCTCTGGTCACACAGACCTTCATCTGGATTGCTGTGTAATGCTCTCACTTTGCTTTTAAAGGTGTGGGGTAAGGAGAATGCAGAGCACATGCTCAGTGAGGGCTGGTGGCACCTTGGAGGTGGGTGGGCTTTGGGATGGAGCTGTGTTTCAGTGTTATAATGAGAGTCTAATGAGCAAAGTTTACCCAAAACCCAGCGTTTGTCAAACAATGACAGGCTGTTGGCCCAGGTGTCAAATGAATTGCAGATGTTACAGAAGCATCAGAGCACAGAAGCGTCATTCAGCCAGAAATCTGCAAGAACACATTTGTAAGTGTTTGGTATCTGAAATATTGGCGTTAGGAACTTGTCCCTTGTGGCAGTACAAGCTTCAGGACATGGCTGATCTTGTAGAGCTGCAAGAAGCCGTCACAGCAGCACATCTCACTTCTGTTGTTATCTGGCAAGAGCAGAACTTATCTTGGACCAATCAGAGTAAGAGAAGTGAAGAAGCAACTGCTGAAGCCTGTCCTGTGGTTTGGCAAAACACCAGGAAGCCAAAGGTGAAGAATACACTGTGAGGAAGACTCAGATCTTCATCCTCAATGGCCCCCGAGGCCCAGCGAAGGAGGCGTGAGGGAGCTGTGGCCTGGGCAGACTGAGGCAGGACAATGGGGGGAACTCATGAAGAAGTGCAGTGAATGTGCAGATCTAGTCTGGGCACACGTGGAAAGTTTTGCTCTAAGGAGGACACACTCTTGGTGGAGCCATCCCCTGTGTGCCCAGCGCTGCCAGAAACACCTGCTTGACAGTCGCATTGGCTGTTGAGTCCTGGTTGGCACTTTCCTGGCATCACAAACACACAGCTTGTGAGTCCCACAGTACCCTGCAGATCCCTTCTTCTGCAAGAGCTCACAGGGCTGCCCACGCAGTCTCCGCTCTGTCCCAGCCTCTGTGCTGGTGTCCCAGGGAGCCACTGTGGAGCGGATTTCTTGCTCCCCAGCTGCCTCCTCCCTGCAGCCCTTCTCTGATTCCAGAGGTCATCCCAGGGGAGGGGCAGCGCTGTGGCCGTCACCAAGGGAGACAGAGAACGTTGGGCGCTGCTGATGTCACACAGAGGCTGTTCCAGACCCCAGCCGGCGTTTGTGACCTCACCTGGCCAGAGGCTATAAAGCCTCCCAGCAGGACAGCCAGAGCCAGAGCCTCCCAGCAGGACAGTTGAGCTGCCCTTGGGACAACTCAGCTCCTTCCCTCGCTATTTGCCTTCGTGCTTTCTTCCAGACATTTCTCCATTACTGCCCAGTTCTTCTCAACTCCCGTCCTCTTCCAAAGGTAAGGATGACCCAAACTCTCAGGACAGAGAAGAGGATGTAGAAAGGGCTGACAGGAGAGGCTGCTCTGCACCTCCCAGTCCATTTCCATGCTGAGCTCTTCCACGTCTCGAGGCTGGACAAGGCTATGGGTAGTGTTGCTGTCTGGTGGTTCTTCTGTTGGCCTCAAAATGAGGCTTTGGAAGCTAAAAAAGAGACTTTGGGCCCAAAAAGGAGGTTTTAGATCATAGAGCTGGTAGAGCAGAGCTGGGAGTGGAAGGAGCAGCTGGGAAACTGTTCCTGGCAATAGCTCAAGCTATTCCTGTTCCCTTCCCTGGGAGTACTTGACCATGCTGTCTGTTTCTCCTGCTAGATCCTGCTGAGCTCTGTGCAATGGCTCTTCGCTTCGCCAGCGTGATCCCCTACGTTGTGCCTGGAGCGCTGGCACTGCTGGGCTGCTGGTGGCTCTACTCCTACCGCAGAGAGCAGGCCAGAGCTGGTGCTGAAGCGGCAGCAGCTGCTGAGGAAGCGCAGCAGAGAGGAGGGACGGAGGAAGAGTCCTGGCCCCAAGGGGAAGCCTGTGTCCCTCAGGAGCTGCCTGTGTCATCAGCAGAGCAATGCCCAGAGACCGACCTTTGGGATGTTTCAGCACCAAGAGCTGAGCCCAGCACTGCTGAGGGTGACACGGCAGGAGCAGAGACAGGAGGGTCTGCAGAGGAGAGCGGCGTCCCTGCTGCTGTTTCTGTCCCTGCGCTTCCCAAGAGCACAGAGTGTCCCTCCAGTGCTGCAGCCAGCCCCGCACAGGCCTCAGGCTCCGGTGCCAATGCAGAGCAGCGGCCGTCAGCTGAGCAGTGCCCAGAGCAGGCAGAGCCCCGGGCTGAGGCAGCGCTGCCGGGTGCTGCGCGGGATGTGCCCGCTGGGCTCTGCCCGGCTGCAGCCGCCCCAGCTGATGCCCGTCCGCAGGCGGCCGGCGCTGCTGCCCCTGAGCGGGGGCTGTTGGAGGTGGCGGCAGCGGCTGAGCACACGACTGTCAGCAGGGATGCTGCGGGGCTGCTGGCGGCGGGCAGCGACGCACGTGGCGCGGCAGGTAAGGGCTGTGCCGGGCTGCTCGGCACCTGGCTGGGCCGGGGCCGAGACAGACGGCTGCTGCTATAGTTGGGGTAGTTTTGGTCAGCACTGGGGTCTTCTCCCTGCATGCTGAGACCCCCGTGAAGAGTCGTGTTGAAGCCGTGGGGAAATGCAGCAGAGCTTGCTGCAGCAGCAGCTCCGTGCTGGCGTTGGCTCAGCTCACATTGCGCTGGGAACTCAGGGTCGCCTCTGTATGAAAGGATCTCTTTTTCTGGCCTGGTGTCTGGGAGCTGCATTGTGTGGGCTGTCTGAATGCTGACACGGGTGCCTGTCTTGCAGGTGTAAATGGGACTGACTGGAGCTTGAAGGACATTGGCTGTACCGTGAGGAAGACAGGGACTGGCCAGAAGTCTCACTGCAGAAGAAAATCCAGGCAGTCCGACATCATTGCCAGGGAAATAGAGGTGCCAAAGGTAAGCAGCCACTGTCCTGCTCTACACAGCCATCTTCTGCATCTTCCAGTCTGGTAAAATCTCAGTGCCATCCCAGGAGGATCAACAACCAACCAACGAAGGTTTCAGTGTTGAACTCCCATCAGGACCCAGCAGCAATGAAGAACCAGAGCACAGCTGTAACCAAGGGGCCTGCTGGTGACTTTGGTGGTTGTCAGAGTCCTTCTTCTCCATCACCTTCCACGCTGATCTGTCAGTGTGATGCTCTGAAAGCCTTCAGAAGGCTTTGAGGGTTCACAGTCCCTGAGAGCAGGGGATGAGTTGCTTTCTTCCCCTCTTTAGGAGGGTCACAATTCAACTGTCTGTGCAAACCCACCCTCAGAATGAGCTGTGGGAACTGGGAATATGGGCAAAAGAAGGCCCAGGGGACAGTGGTGGTTGAGCTACATTTCTCTGCCTGACTCTTGCTTTCTTGTCCCTCCTCTCAAGGCATTAGTGAGACACTTGGTTGGCAAACAAGGACAATTTATTAATGCCTTGAGTAAAGAGTCTGGGGCCAAAGTTTCCGTCTGGACGCTCCCTCATCTCCGTGACTCTGAAATCTGTCTCATCAAAGGTAAGAGGAATGCCTCTTCATGAGACGGGCAAGGAACTGAAGTGGGTTCAGGGGCTTGGGGAGGCCGGTGCTTTTGCCAAAGTGTTCTGCTTGGTGCTATTCCAGCAGAGGGATGTGGCCAGTGGCCTGGGCCTGGGCACGGGAAGCCTGTGCTCTGGGGCTGAGAATGCATTTGAGCAGCTTTGGCTGCTGGAGCTTTACCAATCCCTTCTGCAGAGTCCCTTGGGGCGTGCAGGAGCAGCTGTGGGATGTGTATCAGCACAGGCAGTCTGGGCTGGGAAGGATGTTAGATGAAGGGTGGCTGAAAAGTGTCTGCCAGCGAGTTGGGTTCACGCTGGAGGACAGAGCTGTTGGGCAGGGGCCTGGGAGCGGGAGCTGCTGCCATTGGAACAGATTGGCCACAGAACCTAACATCAAAGCCACTGAGCTTGTTGATACAGCACAGGAGGTTTCTGGCAGCTGGATTGCTTCCCGGGGCAGGGGTGGGTGTCCTCAGCCTGCCTGTGCTGCTGACTTTCTTTCTGTGGGCTTTGTTCTTCCAGGCCTCCCCCATCAGGTCGACAGAGCGCTGAGCCTGATGGCCGAGAGGTTCCACGTCAGCCACCTCTAACATCTGCCCTCTGCGTCCTCCTGCACCAGCCACACATCCTTCCGACCTCAGCACTGCAAAGTTCTAGATGCCTGACTGCTCTCTGCAGAGAGAAAGAGGAGCAATTGCCAGATCCTGCCCAGCCCCATGGTGGTTAATCTGTTTCTGTTTATTCCAACTCTGTGGATATACTTTGAAATAAAGTCTCATCCTGGAGCAGAAAAACCCTGGCAGCCAAGGGAACTCAACAGAAACGTTTTCACCCCCAAAATGTCCCCTGTGGGTGGCCCTGGCTTGGGGTGCATCCGGGGACCTGACAGAAATCTACCTAAACCCTTCTTCTTTATCCTTAGAAGTTCATTTGAAACCCACTTTCCCCCCTCTCCCAGACTCCTCAACAAACTTTTTCTCAGATTTCTACCTAAAACCCACTCCTTTTCCCTCACAGGTCAGCCTAAAGCCTTCTTATCCACTCCACATTCCATCTCAACCCAACTTTTCCCCTCACAAGTCCATGACATATTATTTTTCCTCTCAGAAATCCACCCAACACCTAACATCTCACCCAAGAGATCCACCTCCAATCTCTTTCCCACTCAGAACCAGAAACGTGCTTTTTCCCCCAGAAGTCCACTTAAAACCCACTTTTCCCCGTCCCCAAAAGGCAATAAATCCCCACTTTTCCCTTACATGTCCACCTCAAACCACTTTTCCTCTCAGAATTCTAAAACCCAGTTTTCCTTCAGAGCGCCCCCTAAAAGCCACTTTTTATCTAGGCAGGCCACCTCAACCCCACTTGCTGTCAAAACTCCAACCAATACCCCGTTTTTCCCTTAGAATTCCACCTGAAAGACAGGTTTTCTTTCTGAAGTCCACTGAAAATCACACTTACTCACAAATGCACTTAAGATCTATTTTTTTCACTTCACACTCCAGCAAAACCCCAATTTCTCCCCAGAGAAGTCCTTTAAAGTTCCCTTTAAAACCAACTTCTTTCCCCTAAAACTCCACCAAATCATACAGTCACAGAATGGTGGGGTTGGAAGGGACCTTTAGAGATCATCTAGTCCAACCTCCCTGCAGAAACAGTTCCCACCTAGATCAGGTCACACAGGAACATGTCCAGGTGGGTCTTGAAGAGCTCCAAGGAAGGAGCCTCCACACCCTCCCTGGGCAGCCTGGGCCAGGGCTCCCTCCCTGAAACACTGAAACAGGTTTTTCTTAGGTTTAAATGGAACTGTTTGTGTTCCAGGTTTATCCCATCACCTCTCTCCCCCTTGCTGGATACAATAGAAAGGAGGGATGTCCCAACCTCCTGACACCCAGCATTGAGATATTTGTAACTAGTAATGTGATGCCCCCTCAGTCTCCTCCAGGCTGAACAGCCCCAGGTCCTGCAGCCTTTCCTCGTATGAAAGATGCTCCAGTCCCCTGATCATCTCTGTGGCCCTCTGCTCAACTCTCTCCAGCAGTTCCCTGTCCCTTTTGAGCTGAGGAGCCCAGAACTGGATACAGGACTCCAGATGAGGCCTCACCAGGGCAGAGCAGAGGGGGAGCAGAACCTCCCTCGACCTGCTGCCCCCAGTCTTCTTGATGCCCCCAGGCTGCCATTGGCTTCTTGCCCACGAGGGCATGTTGCTGCCTCATGGTCAGTTTATTACCCACAGGCACACCCAGCTCTCTGCAGAGCTGCTCTCCAGCAGTGTGAAACATGACCATCCTGTGCTGTAGGCAGCCCAAACTGTGTGCTCCCTCCTACTTGCTTCCTCATATGAAGTGACCAGACCCCAGTAAAAAAACAAAACCTGCTGTTTTTTTTCCAGTTGACTGTGTCCTTTTGATATGCAAACTGTCCCATAAACCTTCTGCAGCGCTGCATTTTCAGACTCCTGCAGCCAGCTGTGGGTGTTTTAAGTAGCACTTGCTCCAATGCTTTCATTACACGCTGGCAGGGCTGACAAGGGAGCTTCCAGGAGTGCTTGGGTTTTAAATGGCTTTCGGGATTCCAGGCTCAGCATTCCCTTTTGATTTCAGTGCTGCCCTCTGTATCCAAGGGATAGTTATTTTTGCTGTCTCTGTCTTTCTTTTTCCTGGTAAGAGTGACTTGGAAGCCGAGGGTTTAACCTGGTAGCTGTGCTTATGAGCTGTGGTGGGACATGGGTTATACCTACTCATTCCCTAATTTGGCTGTAGCCACAGTCCAGACTAGAGCAGCAGAGGCAAAGCAGCCTGTCGGATCCACACTGACAGCCCATCCTCTACCAGAAGTCAGCTCTCCTGGGTGTCTGTCCCACTGCATCCTCAGTGGCACAAGGACGGGCATCTCCGTGGGCAACTGTCACTGCAAAGGGAAAGGATCCTGACCCTGTGCCACGGAGGGTCTATCACGGGTCTGAAAGGAGACTCCTGCGTGTGCTCAGAGAGCAGAGCTACTGACAGCCTGACTCACTCTAGGGGCTGGGAAGTGGAAATGCCCACAGAGCCTCCAAAGTCACAGAATGGATGGAAATGGGCAATTGAAAGCTTGGGACCATACAGAGGAACAGTGGAGTCTCGTCCTGTCCCTGCCAGGGCAACGTTGGAGAGGTGGAGAAAGGGCATTCGAGGATTTCCCAGACCCAGCCCAGCTGTGACACAAGAGTTTTGGTCCTCCCTGACTCCCAAGCCAAGCCAGGCCTGGCACTATCATCGTCATCGAGCTCCATGGCATCTAAAGACAAAGGGTTCAGGCAGCCTCTGTGTCCTGCTGTGCAGGCTTTGAGCTGCCCCTGGGGAAATCTGACCAGCAGGTTGTGGGCAGCAGAACAAGCTCCTGTGGAGACATGGCTGACAAGAGCTGAACAAGAGAAGCTGACCAGCTGGGACCTCGCTGACCTGCTGGGAGAGAAACCAGAAGGAAACCAGCTGAAAGTTGCAACAAGATAGTGCAAACTCAGCTAAAACAAAGTGCATTGGATGTGTTTGCACAGGGGTTGTGTGTACAGATGCTCCAAAGGGAATAGTAACAGCAACCTCATGGCCAAAGCCAACAGGTCTTTTAGACTGTACCAGTGAGTCTGGGAGTAGCCTCAACAACGCCCATGAGGAATGAATTGGAATGAGGGTCCTTCTCAGGGTCCCAGCCAAGAGACAGGCTGGCAAGGAAAAGGGAGCTAGCTGTGTGTACATCTGCTGCCTTCTCTCCTGGACCCAGGCATGAATGAGAGGAACAGTGCAAGCCAATCCATTTTGGTAAAAGTTCAGGTCAACGTTTACACAGAGAAAACCTGGCACAGTTACACTGGCCCTTCCTCAGCTGTTGATTTTACCTTCCTTTGACATGGATCTAGGCACATTCTCTCCTACCCAGTCTTTCCTCCCAGCCTCACAGCTCTACTACATCAGAAACACAAGCTGGAAACATCTCCCCTGCTTTGGCAAACAACGGAAAGGGCTTTTTCAAACCCTTCCCTGCTCCACCGGAGCGTCAAGGGACGGGAACTCCCAAAGGCTCTTTCACAGGCACTGCCCTGAACCCCCCACCCCCCCACTGCTTCTCTACCAGTGCACAAAGAGATTAGGAGGAGCTTCTGACATTAGACAAGTAGGTTTTATGCAGGAGAAGCCCTTTGCCTTCCAGCTGGCAAACCAACAGGGATGTGGAGCCAGCAGCACAGAGCAGCTGCAGGCACAAACCACCACCCTACGCACAAGGAAAGCACAACAAGTCACACAGGGCACCCAAGAACACCCAACCATGGCTTTCCACGTCAGTTCTCTGTATGAGCAGTCAGTTCTTTTGAGTCAGAGGCAGAAATTTGAAGTGGTTTCTTCTTCCCCAACTTGGGAGTCTCCTCCAGTCCCCTCCAGGCTCTGATCCCAGCCCACTGTTCACTCTGCCCATGGCTATCTCTGCTGCCAAAAGCACCCTGATTCCTTGTCTCTCTCCACTCCATTCACTTTTAACAACTGCCTTGCTTTGCTTTCCCATTAACACTTCTGCCTTCCATCAGCAACACACAACCCCATCCTCCCACACAAACAGTTCCTACCAGCCTCGTCCTCAGGATCTCATTCAGCCCAAGCCAAAGGAGATTTAGGGAGACCTTTTTCCTGCTAAAGCAAGACATCAACACGTGGGATCTCTTCAGCAGGCTTTGCCTTGCTAGTGAATAACAAAAATAGCACTCTATGCCAGGACAGTGCCAGTTCCCAGCTGAACTCACCCGCTGCAGACACTGGATGCTTGCAGACAGGATAGTCTGAGGCCCACACACACACTTGCTGCCAGCTCGCCATGAAAACCCTGGAGATTTGTTCCCCACACATTCACAAGGCCTGTTGCAATCTTCCCCCACAGCAGCTGGGCTGTTCCTCCTGGCCTCTGGCTACGTTTCTGTACTTGGTTCCATTGACTCTTATCTCTTTGTCAACTTCCATCTCTTCCCTCAGCGTTGGGGTTTGAGTTGGGCTGAGCTTGAGGAACAAAGTGACTCGGTTTTTGGGGGGAGCAGCAGTAAATATGGGGGGGGGGGGGAGGGGGTTTTGGGGGGTGGTGTCACGAGTTCCTGCTCACAAACACTCAGATTGAAACTCCTCGTGGGGTTTCATCCTTCGAAGCGCCTTTTTGGGGGGGGGAGGAGCGGGGTTCCTCTAGAGATTGATGTGACTGGAGAAGCATCTCAGCTCATTTTGCCTCACCTCGACCCCCCTCAACACACCCATCCACCCCCACCCCAGGGGCTCTTTAAACACAGCTTTTGGGGTGTTTAAATCCTTTTCCAAGCCACCCCCTGGCTCCAGCGAGATTTTATCCCCCTGGGGGAGGATCCAGATGAGGTTTGATGCCGCTTTCCCTGGGGGGTGTTTGGGGGAGGGGAGTGTTTGATCCCATCCTCAGGGTGGGGGAGACCAAGGTGACGCTGATTTGGGTCCAAAAGAGCACAAAATGGGGTTAAAAAGGAGACCACGAGGTGCTCGAGAGCGTCCCCCTCCCTCCATAGCATCAGCCTCCTCCCCTCAAACCCCTCCCCGATCCATCTCAGCCAAACGGCTTTCGGGGTGGTTGCGAAGCGGATTTGGGCCCGGAACGGGTTAAAAGTCGCTTTATTTGAGCCTTAATTGGCTGATCAAAGGTCTCAAGAGGGAGCTGAGGTTTCGCTGGCCCTGGACAGAGCTTCTCGAGGAGGAGAAGCTGCTCCTCAGAGGGTTTTCGGGGGACTGTGCTCAATTCTTTCGAGGTATAAACGCAGGATTTGGGGGATCCCGTTCCCCCCCCTTCAGTTTTCTCTTGTTTTACCCGTTTTTCCTCAGTTTCGGGGTTAAATTCCAGACCAAGGGATGGGTTTGGGTTTGATTTTTTCAGGTGTTGAGGGGGATGGGGCCGAAAACCAGCTCCGTTTTGGGGTGGAATCATTTGTTTTCAGCCTGAGGGAGGTTTGGGGGTGGTCAGAGAATCATTTCGGATGCTGACGACGTTCCAAACTCTCCTTTCCCCTCCAGGCTCAACTCTAGGAGCAAAAACCACCCTCGGGGGCTGCAACCAGGGGGGGTTTAACCATCGCTCCCTCTCCTTTCCCTCTGTGCTCAGCTCTGGGAGCAAAGACCCCCCCAAAGGGCATGGAACCAGGGGGGATTTAATCATCACCTCTCCTCCCCTCAGGTTCTTTCCTTCCTCCTCCCTCCCCTTTCCCTTCTCCGGGTGCCAAGCGAAAGCGTCCGAGGAGGTTCCAGAGCTCTGAGGTGGGGGGGTCCCATCCCCATGGCCTCGCCGAGCCCCGTCCCGGAGCTGCCCCGCGAAGCTTCGTGTCCCATCTGCCTGGAATATTTCCGGGAGCCAGTTTCCATCCGCTGCGGCCACAATTTCTGCCGGGGCTGCATCAGCCGCTGCTGGGAATGGCCCACGAGCAGCTTCTCCTGCCCGACGTGTCGTGAGACGGCGCCGGAGAGAAACCTGCGGCCGAGCCGGGAGCTGGAGCGGGTGCTGCGAGTAGCCCGGAGGCTGAGTTTAAAAGCGGAGGAAGAAGAGGGAGAGGAGGAAAGAGGAGGAGGAAGATGCCAGAAGCACCGGGAGCCTCTCAAGTTCTTCTGCAGGGACGAGGGAACCGCGATCTGCGCCATGTGCCGCGAGTCGCGGTCGCACCGCGCTCACACGGTGCTGCCGGCGCGGGATGCGCTCCAGGAGCACAGGGTAGAAACTGGGGCTTCGGGGGGCTTTGGGGGTCGTTGTCAACCCCTAAACGTGCGGCAGGAGACAGACCCAACCCCCAATCAGGGTTTGATAATCCCCTGGCAGCCTCTGCCCTGCTCCCTCCCCTCTCTCTGCCCCTTTTTTTCCCCCTTTTCCCCCTCTTCTCTGCCCTGTTCCGCCCCCCCCAAACTCCTCCCCACCCTGGGGGGATCTTTATTTGTCTCCCTTTCAGGGACAAATCCAAACTCAGCTGCAGACCCTAAAGGAGACTCGAGAGCAGCTCCTGGGGCTCTGGGAGGTGGAGATGAGGAGAAGTTGGGAGTATTTGGTAAATGGGTTTTAGCTTCACGGGGGGTGGGGGGTTGGTGTCACCATCCAGGTGATGAAATTGATACCAAAACAAGTGATTAAAAGGATGGGGAATGTTTATTTCTGGGTGTGGGGCTCTGCTTCATCCTCCTCATCCTCCTCCCCTTGTCCCCTCCTGGCAGGAGCAGACTGCAGCCGAGCAGTGACAGGTTTTCTCCTCCTTCAAAGGGCTCCGTCTGTTCCTGGAGGATTTTGTCCATCTCCTGATGGTCCATCTGAGGCACCTGGAGAAGGAGGTGGAGAAAACCCAGGAGGAGAAGGTCACCTGGCTGACCCAGGAGATCTCCCACCTGGAGACGCTGATGCAGGAGGCAGAGGAGAAGCTGCAGCAGCTAGAGGGAGAGTTCCTGCAGGTGAAGGGGGAAGGAACAGCCTGGGACATCCCCTCCTGGGGCCAGAGCATCCCCTCCTGGGGCCAGAGCACCTCCTGATGGCCCAGGACATCCCTTGCTGTGCCCAGAGCATCTCCTGATGGCCCAGGAAATCCCCTCCTGGGGCTAGAGCATCTCCTGACGGCCCAGGACATCTGCTCCTTGGGCCAGAACATCTCCTGATGGCCCAGGACATCCCCTCCTTGGGCCAGAGCATCTCCTGATGGCCCAGGACATCCTTTCCTGGGGCCAGAACATCTCTTGATGGCCCAGGACATCTCTTCCTGTGCCCAGAGCATCTCCTGGCCCTGGGTGTTGTCCCTTGCCACAACCAAACCCACCCTTGGGCTCCTCTCCACGCACTGCTGAGGCTTTTTTATGGCTGCCAAGACCCATTTACTGAGTTTTCTCTCTCCTTCCCAGGACATCAGAGGCACCCTGAGCAGGTACAAGGCTCCCTCAGCTTCTCCAGGATGGGGGGAGGGAGGTTGGACCCTCGTGTTCCTCAGCAGAACCTTCACAGAACCTCACCCAGAAGCCAAACATTTGGGCTTCCTCAGGGCAAGGTGGGCACAGAAGGTCTCCTGGTGTGTTTCTCTCCACCAAGATGAATCTTTGCCTCCTTCTGTCCTTCTCCAGGCTGGAGGAGGAACGTTTCCAGCAGCCTCAGTCGCCTCTTCCAGAGCTGGAGGAGAAAATCAGTCACTTCAGGGAGAAAAACGATGCTCTGGAGGGAACCCTGAGGAGCTTCCGAGGTACCAGGGTGGGGAAGGGGCTGGTTTTGAGTCACTTGGAGGGTAAATTGGTGGGGGTTTAGGGGTTATAGGTGTGGCTTCAGTGGGGAAGAACCCACCTGCCCGTGCTGATGTGAGTCTGTGTCTCCTCTTCTCCCCCCATTTCAGACACTCTGATGTTCCAGCTGCCCAATAAGGGTGAGTAAATCCTCACCTCCCGAGGGCTGGGCGCGTGGGAAGGGCTGAGGGAAGGCTCAGCCCACCCTGGTGATGGGCCATGAGTTGGAGGGTCACCTGGGGAAGATGCCAAAGCAGGTTCCTCTTGATCTGGGGGGGCGGGGGGGCACAGGAGCGTGTCCAGGAGGGTTTGGGAACCTCCAGAAAAGGAGCCTCTACATCTCCCCTGTCTCTCTGGAGCTGGGGAGCCCCGAATGACCCCCCCCAGGACCTGGCCAGTCCCTCCCCCTCAGCCTGGTGATGGGGCTGAGGATGCTGCAGCAGGCAGAGCCCTGGGGAAGGGGGTTGGTTTCCCTCTTTCACTCTTCTCCTCCCCCTTTTCCAGTGAAGGTGATGTTGGATCCCACCATGTCCCACCCTCAGCTCGTGGTGTCAGCAGATGGGAGCAGCGTGAGGTGGGAAGAAGCTGAGCAGGACTCACCTGAGTGGTTTGAGGTCGACCCCCGTGTCCTGGCCCATGAAGGAATCACCTCAGGGAGATGCTGCTGGGATGTGGAGGTGACCCCCAAAGGCTCCTGGGCTCTGGGGGTGGCCAAGGAGTCCCTGAGGAGGGGGGAAGAGGCCACCACCAGCTCTGAGATGGAGCTTTGGTCCATGGGGCTCTGTGAGGCTCAGTTTTGGGCTCTCACCTCCCTGGAGCGTGTCCCCCTGCCCCAGACCTGGGTGCCCAGGAGGGTTCGTGTCTCCCTGGACTATGACAAGGGTCAGGTGGCTTTTTTTGATGCTGATGAGAGGATTTTGATCTTCATTTTCCCAGCAGCTTCCTTCAAAGGGGAAACTCTCCATCCCTGGTTCCTGGTCTGGGGTGAGGGGTCCCAGATCACCTTGTGCCCCTGAACCTTCTCCTTCCTTACCCCAGCAGGAGCTTCATCCTCCTCCCATCCCCCATCCCAGCACTTCAGAGGACTTGCTGCCCTCCTAAATTCCTCACTGGCCCTTCTGGCTTCTCTTTTCCCCACCCTCAGAGAAGCCCAAAGGGTCTGACATCAAATCTGGGGAGGCAGCAGGGGCTGGGAAATGAAGCCACATCTGCCCCAACCCACCTCCTCCTCCTCCTCTTCCTCCTGCCTTGGTGGTGTTTAGATGAAGTAAAAGAGGTTTCCACATGCCACAGTGTCGTTCTCTGCCTGGTTCTTTGATGGGGCAGGGAGGGGTTGTTTGGAGGGAGGGGGAAACAGGGTTTTGTGGTGGCACAAAGCCTGAGATTGGACCCAGAAAGGTCCCACGAGCCCCAGGGACCTCCCTGGAAGAAAATGAGGAGAAATGGGAGAAAATAACAGGTTTTATTGTTAATGATGGAGAGGGAAGGGGCTGCAAGGCTGTCGGTGGGAGGAGGAGGAGTGAGGAAAAGGGTCTTGGCAGCTTTGCCACAGGTGGACTTCCCATCATCCAGCCTCAGGATGAACATCCAAAGCCTTCAGGAGCTCTGTCTGTGCCAGAGCTGCCTCGTTTTGAGGTGAAACCGTAAGCTTTTGGGCAACTGCACCCACAGGGAAGGGGAAAGGAGGTAAAGTCGTGGGGAGTGATGGGTTCTGGTGGGGAAAGGGGGAGGTGAGAGACACAAAAGCGCAAGGGAGGACGTGGGGGTGACTGAGAGGGGGTGTGAAAGTGTGTGAAAATGGGGTGGGAAACACTGCTTTTGGTGCTTTTGGTCAGGGTCTGAGCCTGAGGTGGGATTTGGCCCCCACCACCCAGAGCCAGGGCCGGACCCTCTCCCCAGTGAAGGCAGCACGTGAGAAGAGGAACATGAGCCCCCCCTCCTCTGCATCAAAAAAGGCCACAGACCCCCCAGCATAGTCCAGGTGGACACTGACCCTGCGTGGAACCCACCTCAGGGGCACCAGCGTCACCTTACGGGAGGTCAGGGCTCGGATCTGTCCCCCCCACTTCTCCACCCCCCAAATCCCACCTTGAGGGGAGAGGCTGAGCCTCCCTTTCCTTGGGACTGACTCTCGAGCCACCCCCACTGCCCAATCCCCGGCCTCACCCACCTCCACGTCCCAGCAGTGCCTCCCCCCCGCGAAGCCCGGCCAGCCCAGCACGAAGGGCCAGTACTCGAAGCGTTGGGGCGAGTCAGGGAGCTCCTGGGGGCTCAAGCCCCCTCTTCTCCTCACACTCTTACGGTCCTCAGACAGGATGAGCTCGGGGTGAGCAGTGTCGGGGTCCAGGGTCACGATGGCTGGGGGTGGGAGGGACATAGAGAGGGGGAAAAAGGGGGTCAAGGGGGGAGCTGGTGGGGGGCAGGTTTGGCTACCAAAAGGTACTGGAGGGGAAAGGTGCTGGGGATGAGGTGAGAAAATGTTCTTAAGCCTCCCTAAATTGCCCCAAAAAAGGCACAGAATGGGGGTCAGGGGCTCCTGCAGGAAGCTCTGCAGATACAACAGGGGGATCTGCTTTTAAACCTCCCCAAAATGCCCCAAATTGCCCCAAAATAGGGGCCACGAGCTCATGTAGGATCCTCTGCAGATAAAGCAAGAGAATCTGCTTTTAACCCACCCCAAAATGCCCCAAAATAGGGGCCACGAGCCATGTAGGAACCTCTGCAGATGAGGCAGCATAAACCTGCTTTGAACCCTCCCCAAAACACTCCAAAATTGCCCCAAAAAGGCACAGAATGGGGGTCAGGGGCTCCTGCAGGAAGCTCTGCAGATAAAGCAGAGGGATCTGCTTTTAAACCTCCCCAAAATGCCCCAAATTGCCCCCAAAACCCCCAGAGCAGGTGCCAGGAGCTGCTGCAGAAAGCTCCGTGCATTTGAAGCCAAAATAAACACTGAAAGGGGGGTGAAAATTGCTGAAGAGAAGAGAAATTGGGGTGTAAAGCAGCAAATCTGGTCAGACCAGGCACGGGGGGGGGGTGGAAGGAAAGCAGCTGGAGGCTGGAGATGAGCCAATGAATTAAGGCTTTTGCATCTTTGTGTGGTGCAAAGGAGTCTGGAGGCTGAGGCTCAGCCCTGGGGGAGGTTCCTGCAGCTCCAGGGCTGAGAAAAACCCGTCGGGTCACCCAGATTTGCCTGTTTCCCTGGGGTCTGGGAGGTGTTTTGGGTGCGCTGGTGAGGCTGCTCTGGTGTCCTCAGGTGAGGAGGAGCTGAGCACGTCCTTCAGCCCTCAGGCTCCTGCAGGGGCTTGGGGCAAACCCCACAGAATCCATCAAGGGATGTTTTTCTCCCCAAAATGAGGTCAGTTGGGGGTTTTTCCTCCCCCAAACAAGGTCAGTTTGACTTTTTCTCCCAAAAATGAGGCTGATTTGTGGCTTTTCTTCCCAAAAAGAAGTCAGTTTGGGTTTTTTCCTCCCAAAAATGCCAATTTAGGGGTTTTTCTCCCCACACTGAGGTCAGTTGGGGGTTTTTTCTCCCCCAAACAAGATCAATTTGACTTTTACTCCCCCAAAATGAGGTTGAATTGGGGTTTTTCTTCCCAAAACGAGGTCAGTTAGAGGTTTTTTCCTCCCACAAAATGAGGTCAATTTGGATTTTTCTCCCCAAAATGAGGTTGGTTTGGAGGTTTTCTCCCTAAAAAGAAGCCGGGAAGGCGCTGCAGAGGCTCAGCTGGGCCTCGTGCCCCTGGCACCGCAGCCCTCGCAGCCCCACGGGGCCCGGCCCTCGCTCGGCCGTGGGCGGGTTGGAGGCCGTCTCTGCCTCTCCGCACCGCAGCTGCCGACACGCCACACGGGCCTCCGCCACGGCCCACGGCTCAGACAGGACTCTGCCCCACGGCTCCTGATGGAAGAGCTCCGCTCGCCCGGCGCACCGGCTCCCTCCCCCCACCAGCCGCAGGGACCCGGAGCCGGCGGGGCCTGGGCAGTCGTGGAATCACCCAGCATGGACTCACACAACCCTTTGGGCTGGCGCCAAAAGCCCCTCAAGCTGCTGCTGGGCTTGGCAGGGTGAGGGCAGGGCTGGGACTGCACCAGCTTCAAGGCCTTTTCCAGCCTAAGCCGTTGGTTCTCTGCTGGAGATGGGCCCTGGCAGCCAGTGTCCCTGGCAGGGAGCAGAGCTGACGAGTCACTTTGGGTTTTTTTCTCCCCAAAAAATCCAATTTAGGGGGGTTTCTCCCCAAAATTAGGTCACTTAGAGTTTTTTTCTCCCCCAAAATGAGGTCAATTTGGATTTTTCTCCCCAAAATGAGGTCGGTTTGGAGGTTTTCTCCCCAAAAAGAAGCCAGTTTAGGGGTTTTTCTCCCCAAAATGAGGTCAATCTGGATGCTCTTCCCCAAAATGAGGTTGGTTTGGGGATTGTTTTCTCCCCCAAATCAGCTCTATCGGGATTTTTCTCCCCAAAAGGATGTTGCTTTGGGGCTTTTCTCCCCAAAATGAAGCCAGTTTGTTCTTTTTCTCCCCCAAACGAGGTCAGTTTGGGGCTTTTCTCCCCAGAGCAAGGTCAGTTCATGTTTTTTCTCCCCCAAACGAGGTCACTTTGGGTTTCCCACCCCCCCTCCAGCCCCTCCCCGGCTACCTCGGAGCCTCCTCAGCGTGTCCTTCAGGATGCTGCTGCGCCAGGAGCTGGGACCCACTCGCTCTTCTGCCTCAGCTGCAGCCCCAGGCAGCTGCAAACTCACTTTCTCACACCTGGGGGAGGGGAAACCAGCCCCAAAATAACCCCAAAACAACCCTAAACAGCCTCAAAACAGCTCCAAAACAACTGATTTTTATTTCTCCCCTTTTCCCCCTTTTCCTTCCCCCTTTCCCTTTCCCCCTTTTCCTTCACCCTTTCCCCCTTTCCCTTTCCCCCTTTTCCTTTCCCTCTTTTCCCTTCCCCCCCTTTTCCCTGCAGAGGCCACATACCTGCTGACCGTGCTCCTCACATCCTGAGGGAAGGAAAGGGGAGAAAGAGGCTCATCAGGAGCTTCAGTCCTCAAACCATCATCCCCCCACGACCCACAAACACCCCCTGACCCATCCCTCTCCTGAGACCCCAGCCCAGCTGCTCCCTCTAAGCTCAGTTTTGGGCTGTTTACTCCCTTTTTTGTCCTCCAATTTGCCCTCCAAAGGCAGTGACTGGGATGAATCCACACACCAGCTGCTGGCTCTTCTCCTCTTGCCCCTCTGTCGAGGTCTCCAGGAGCTTGGTGCCATTTTTGCTCTGTCTCTTCTCAATCTCATTTCTCAGGTCTTCCAGCTGCAGAAAGGAGAGAGGGAGGGAGGCTCAGGTCCTGCTGGGAGAGCTGCCTGCTGCCCCCAGACCCTCAGCCCCAGCTCCCAGGGCTCAGCTGCTTCTGTCCTGAGGTGCCAAGGAAGGAGCAGCGAGATGGGCAACACCACGAGGAACATCTCCCCCAGGAGATCACCCACCAACCCCAATCCCTGACGGTTTTCCTCATGTTCACAGAGAAACCTGAGCCTGGGCGGGAAAGAACATCAACAAACCCAACTCAGTGGCAGAAAGCACCAGGGGTTTGGCTGGAAAGAGCCTGAGAAAAGCTCCAGAGGCCACGTGGATGTGGTTTGGGGGCAGAAAGGAGTGATATTGCTGCACTCACCAGCTCTGGAGCAGCACAAAGCAACTGAAAAGGGATCTAAATGACCCAAAAGCCAGTGCCCAGGGATGGCAGAGGTCAGAGAGGTCAGCACCTACCAGATCCTCCAGTTTTCTGCACCCCAGGGCTGGTCCTTCCCTCACAGACCTTCTCTCCCTCTCTCTCTTTCTCCCTCTCAGATATCCACCCTGGTTCCTCCCTCAGAGAACCAACAGAACCTGTTGTTTTATCCCTTTGATGGGGCCAAAACCTTCCCTTCCTGTTCCTCCCCAGCCAGGGACAGAGCTGAGCCTAGGAGGTGTCTCCTGGGCAGGGGGAGGTGGTGGCAGCTTTGCCTGGAGCAGCATCACGTTTCTCCCTTCAGCTCCTGACTTTTCCCCTTCTTTGGGGGCTCTGAATTTGCTGCTTTTTGTCCTTTATTTCCCCCCCTTTCAGGCACAAGCCATCAGCTTGGAATGGGATGCAGGACACCCGAACGTGGGTGAGAAGCTCTTGAGGGGTCTGTAAAAGACCCTCAGGGCACCAGAACGTGGGTGAGAAGCTCTTGAGGGGTCTGTAAAAGACCCTCAGGGCACCAGAACATGGGTGAGAAGCTCGAGGGGTCTGTAAAAGACTCTCAGGGCACCTTTTTGTTCTTTTTTGACCTTGTTGTGGTTCCTAGGAGACAAGAAATGTCTTTCCCAGGGACGTGTGGCCTGAGGGGAGGGGGCTGGCAGTCCCCTGGGGACTCACTGGGCTCAGCAGCTCAGGCACAAGCTGCTTTCATCTCCAGACGAGGTGCCAGTGCCTGAGCTTGGGCTGGAGCTGCCCCTGAAAAGCATCTGCAAGAGCTGGAGAAAGCAGCTGGGGTGGGGAGATGTGTTTGCAGAGAGAGGTGGGAGAGAGCAGCGGAGGGTGAGTGATGGGGGAAGGACGTGGGGAATGTGGCTCCTGAGCTCGGGGCTGGGCTGGGATGTGGGATCCTGGCTCTGAGGGGAACGTTGCGGGGTCTGTGGGGGTCCAGGGACCTCCAGCCACCCCCAGATGGGTGTTTGCAGAGCAGCTGCAGAGTTTTGGCCCCGACTCATTCAGGTTTTCTCCCGCTCTGACGGTCTCTTGGGTCTGGATGTGGATCCAAGGAGCAGGATCCTCCAAGCTGGCAGGGAAATGATGATGGAGAAGGAGCTGAAGTGGGAGAAAGAGCAAAAACGTCCCCAAGTCGGTGCCATCAAGTCAGTGTCAAAATGATGGATGACTGAAAGGAATCAGTGCAAGCAAGCCCCGAGGAAAGGAAAGGGATGGGCAAAGGAATGAATGAAGTGTCAGCGAAGGGCAAGGAGCAGAAGGCACGAAATGTGCGGGCAAGGGAAGGAACGGGTGCAGAAAGGGCTGGTGCAGGCAAGAGAGAAACGCAGGGCGAGGCGAGGGCAGCGGCGGCAAAAGCGAGAGGTGCCCGAGGTGGTTTCGAACCCTTGACCTCGAGCGTTTGAGTCGGGTGCTCTGCCGGCTGCGCTAGCCGGGAGGCGCTCGGCTGCCCTCTGCCGGCCGCACAAGGCCTCGATCGCACGACGCCCCGCCTTCGCTTTGCCACCTTTTGCTGCCTTTTCACCCCTTTTTGCTTCGTTTTTGCACCTTTTTGGCTCCTTTTTACCCATTTTTCGTTCAGTTTTGCAATACTTTTGCTCTTTTTCACACATTTTTTGTTCATTTTTTGCACCTTTTTGGTTCCTTTTCACCCCTTTTTGGTTCGTTTTTGCAACTTTTTGGTTCCTTTTCATCCCTTTTTGGTTCGTTTTTGTACCTTTTTCGTTCCTTTTCACCTCTTTTTGGTTCGTTTTTGCATCTTTTTGGCTCCTTTTTACCCATTTTTCGTTCATTTTGGCACTATTTTTGCTCTTTTTCACCCCTTTTTAGTTCGTTTTTGCAGCTTTTTGGTTCCTTTTCACCCCTTTTTGCTTCGTTTTTGCACCTTTTTGGTTCCTTTTCACCCCTTTTTGGTTCCTTTTCACCCCTTGCTGGTTCGTTTTTGCACCTTTTTGGCTCCTTTTTACCCCTTTCTGGTTCGTTTTTGCACCTTTTTGTCTCCTTTTCACCCCTTTTTGGTTCCTTTTTACTGCTTTTTGGTTCGTTTTGGACATTTTTGGCTCCTTTTTACCCATTTCTGGTTCATTTTTGCACCTTTTTGGTTCTTTTTCACCCCTTTTTGGTTCCTTTTCACCCCTTTTTGGTTCGTTTTTGCAGCTTTTTGGTTCCTTTTCAGCCCTTTTTGGCAAAGTGCCCCTTTGCAGCCACGGGCACAGACACGTCTGTGATGGACACACGGCCCTGCCCTGGGCCATGGCGGAGCAGCACAGGGAGCCTGGGGCACGGAGGGGACCCTGCGTGGCCGTCCCTGGGCTGGGCTGGGGCGGGAGCTCAGAGGCAGCCAGGAACAGTCTGTGCCCCGGGCCCTGGGCTCCCGTCACAGACCCGAGCAGACGGCTCCGGCGTCCTCTTTGTGCCCGCAGTCGTGCCGCCCCCAGGGCCCGGCCGGGCGGTCCCAGAGAGCGGCTTCGGCCCCTTTTACCCTGGCAAACCACCCCCACGGCCTCGGCCATGCCTCGGCGCGGCCTCAGCCGGGGAGGCGCTGCAGAGGCTCAGCTGGGCCTCGTGCCCCTGGCACCGCAGCCCTCGCAGCCCCACGGGGCCCGGCCCTCGCTCGGCCGTGGCCGGGTTGGAGGCCGTCTCTGCCTCTCCGCACCGCAGCTGCCGACACGCCACACGGGCCTCCGCCACGGCCCACTGCTCAGACAGGACTCTGCCCCACGGCTCCTGATGGAAGAGCTCCGCTCGCCCGGCGCACCGGCTCCCTCCCCCCACCAGCCGCAGGGACCCGGAGCCGGCGGGGCCTGGGCAGTCGTGGAATCACCCAGCATGGACTCACACAACCCTTTGGGCTGGCGCCAAAAGCCCCTCAAGCTGCTGCTGGGCTTGGCAGGGTGAGGGCAGGGCTGGGACTGCACCAGCTTCAAGGCCTTTTCCAGCCTAAGCCGTTGGTTCTCTGCTGGAGATGGGCCCTGGCAGCCAGTGTCCCTGGCAGGGAGCAGAGCTGACGAGTCACTTTGGGTTTTTTTCTCCCCAAAAAAGCCAATTTAGGGGGGTTTCTCCCCAAAATTAGGTCACTTAGAGTTTTTTTCTCCCCCAAAATGAGGTCAATTTGGATTTTTCTCCCCAAAATGAGGTTGGTTTGGAGGTTTTCTCCCCAAAAAGAAGCCAGTTTAGGGGTTTTTCTCCCCAAAATGAGGTCAATCTGGATGCTCTTCCCCAAAATGAGGTTGGTTTGGGGATTGTTTTCTCCCCCAAATCAGCTCTATCGGGATTTTTCTCCCCAAAAGGATGTTGCTTTGGGGCTTTTCTCCCCAAAATGAAGCCAGTTTGTTCTTTTTCTCCCCCAAACGAGGTCAGTTTGGGGCTTTTCTCCCCAGAGCAAGGTCAGTTCATGTTTTTTCTCCCCCAAACGAGGTCACTTTGGGTTTCCCACCCCCCCTCCAGCCCCTCCCCGGCTACCTCGGAGCCTCCTCAGCGTGTCCTTCAGGATGCTGCTGCGCCAGGAGCTGGGACCCACTCGCTCTTCTGCCTCAGCTGCAGCCCCAGGCAGCTGCAAACTCACTTTCTCAAACCTGGAGGAGGGAAAACCAGCCCCAAAATAACCCCAAAACAACCCTAAACAGCCTCAAAACAGCTCCAAAACAACTGATTTTTATTTCTCCCCCTTTCCCCTCCCCCCTTTTCCTTCCCCCTTTCCCTTTCCCCCTTTTACTTCCCCCTTTCCACCTTTCCCTTTCCCCCTTTTCCTTCCCCCTTTCCCCCTTTCCCTTTCCCCCTTTTCCTTCTCCCTTTTCCTTCCCCCTTTCCCTTTCCCCCCTTTCCTTTCCCCTTTTCCCCCCTTTCCTTTCCCCTTTTCCCCCTTTCCCTTTCCCCCTTTTCTTTTCCCTCTTTTCCCTTCCCCCCCTTTTCCCTGCAGAGGCCACATACCTGCTGACCGTGCTCCTCACATCCTGAGGGAAGGAAAGGGGAGAAAGAGGCTCATCAGGAGCTTCAGTCCTCAAACCATCATCCTCCCACGACCCACAAACACGCCCTGACCCATCCCTCTCCTGAGACCCCAGCCCAGCTGCTCCCTCTAAGCTCAGTTTTGGGCTGTTTACTCCCTTTTTTTGTCCTCCAATTTGCCCTCCAAAGGCAGTGACTGGGATGAATCCACACACCAGCTGCTGGCTCTTCTCCTCTTGCCCCTCTGTCGAGGTCTCCAGGAGCTTGGTGCCATTTTTGCTCTGTCTCTTCTCAATCTCATTTCTCAGGTCTTCCAGCTGCAGAAAGGAGAGAGGGAGGGAGGCTCAGGTCCTGCTGGGAGAGCTGCCTGCTGCCCCCAGACCCTCAGCCCCAGCTCCCAGGGCTCAGCTGCTTCTGTCCTGAGGTGCCAAGGAAGGAGCAACGAGATGGGCAACACCACGAGGAACATCTCCCCCAGGAGATCACCCACCAACCCCAATCCCTGACGGTTTTCCTCATGTTCACAGAGAAACCTGAGCCTGGGCGGGAAAGAACATCAACAAACCCAACTCAGTGGCAGAAAGCACCAGGGGTTTGGCTGGAAAGAGCCTGAGAAAAGCTCCAGAGGCCACGTGGATGTGGTTTGGGGGCAGAAAGGAGTGATATTGCTGCACTCACCAGCTCTGGAGCAGCACAAAGCAACTGAAAAGGGATCTAAATGACCCAAAAGCCAGTGCCCAGGGATGGCAGAGGTCAGAGAGGTCAGCACCTACCAGATCCTCCAGTTTTCTGCACCCCAGGGCTGGTCCTTCCCTCACAGACCTTCTCTCCCTCTCTCTCTTTCTCCCTCTCAGATATCCACCCTGGTTCCTCCCTCAGAAAACCAACAGAACCTGTTGTTTTATCCCTTTGATGGGGCCAAAACCTTCCCTTCCTGTTCCTCCCCAGCCAGGGACAGAGCTGAGCCTAGGAGGTGTCTCCTGGGCAGGGGGAGGTGGTGGCAGCTTTGCCTGGAGCAGCATCACGTTTCTCCCTTCAGCTCCTGACTTTTCCCCTTCTTTGGGGGCTCTGAATTTGCTGCTTTTTGTCCTTTATTTCCCCCCCTTTCAGGCACAAGCCATCAGCTTGGAATGGGATGCAGGACACCCGAACGTGGGTGAGAAGCTCTTGAGGGGTCTGTAAAAGACCCTCAGGGCACCAGAACGTGGGTGAGAAGCTCTTGAGGGGTCTGTAAAAGACCCTCAGGGCACCAGAACGTGGGTGAGAAGCTCGAGGGGTCTGTAAAAGACTCTCAGGGCACCTTTTTGTTCTTTTTTGACCTTGTTGTGGTTCCTAGGAGACAAGAAATGTCTTTCCCAGGGACGTGTGGCCTGAGGGGAGGGGGCTGGCAGTCCCCTGGGGACTCACTGGGCTCAGCAGCTCAGGCACAAGCTGCTTTCATCTCCAGACGAGGTGCCAGTGCCTGAGCTTGGGCTGGAGCTGCCCCTGAAAAGCATCTGCAAGAGCTGGAGAAAGCAGCTGGGGTGGGGAGATGTGTTTGCAGAGAGAGGTGGGAGAGAGCAGCGGAGGGTGAGTGATGGGGGAAGGACGTGGGGAATGCGGCTCCTGAGCTCGGGGCTGGGCTGGGATGTGGGATCCTGGCTCTGAGGGGAACGTTGCGGGGTCTGTGGGGGTCCAGGGACCTCCAGCCACCCCCAGATGGGTGTTTGCAGAGCAGCTGCAGAGTTTTGGCCCCGACTCATTCAGGTTTTCTCCCGCTCTGACGGTCTCTTGGGTCTGGATGTGGATCCAAGGAGCAGGATCCTCCAAGCTGGCAGGGAAATGATGATGAAGAAGGAGCTGAAGTGGGAGAAAGAGCAAAAACGTCCCCAAGTCGGTGCCATCAAGTCAGTGTCAAAATGATGGATGACTGAAAGGAATCAGTGCAAGCAAGCCCCGAGGAAAGGAAAGGGATGGGCAAAGGAATGAATGAAGTGTCAGCGAAGGGCAAGGAGCAGAAGGCACGAAATGTGCGGGCAAGGGAAGGAACGGGTGCAGAAAGGGCTGGTGCAGGCAAGAGAGAAACGCAGGGCGAGGCGAGGGCAGCGGCGGCAAAAGCGAGAGGTGCCCGAGGTGGTTTCGAACCCTTGACCTCGAGCGTTTGAGTCGGGTGCTCTGCCGGCTGCGCTAGCCGGGAGGCGCTCGGCTGCCCTCTGCCGGCCGCACAAGGCCTCGATCGCACGACGCCCCGCCTTCGCTTTGGCACCTTTTGCTGCCTTTTCACCCCTTTTTGCTTCGTTTTTGCACCTTTTTGGCTCCTTTTTACCCATTTTTCGTTCAGTTTTGCAATACTTTTGCTCTTTTTCACACATTTTTTGTTCATTTTTTGCACCTTTTTGGTTCCTTTTCACCTCTTTTTGGTTCGTTTTTGCACCTTTTTGGCTCCTTTTTACCCATTTTTCGTTCATTTTTGCACTATTTTTGCTCTTTTTCACCCCTTTTTAGTTCGTTTTTGCAGCTTTTTGGTTCCTTTTCACCCCTTTTTGCTTCGTTTTTGCACCTTTTTGGTTCCTTTTCACCCCTTTTTGGTTCCTTTTCACCCCTTGCTGGTTCGTTTTTGCACCTTTTTGGCTCCTTTTTACCCCTTTCTGGTTCGTTTTTGCACCTTTTTGTCTCCTTTTCACCCCTTTTTGGTTCCTTTTTACTGCTTTTTGGTTCGTTTTGGACATTTTTGGCTCCTTTTTACCCATTTCTGGTTCATTTTTGCACCTTTTTGGTTCTTTTTCACCCCTTTTTGGTTCCTTTTCACCCCTTTTTGGTTCGTTTTTGCAGCTTTTTGGTTCCTTTTCAGCCCTTTTTGGCAAAGTGCCCCTTTGCAGCCACGGGCACAGACACGTCTGTGATGGACACACGGCCCTGCCCTGGGCCATGGCGGAGCAGCACAGGGAGCCCGGGGCACGGAGGGGACCCTGCGTGGCCGTCCCTGGGCTGGGCTGGGGCGGGAGCTCAGAGGCAGCCAGGAACAGTCTGTGCCCCGGGCCCTGGGCTCCCGTCACAGACCCGAGCAGACGGCTCCGGCGTCCTCTTTGTGCCCGCAGTCGTGCCGCCCCCAGGGCCCGGCCGGGCGGTCCCAGAGAGCGGCTTCGGCCCCTTTTACCCTGGCAAACCACCCCCACGGCCTCGGCCATGCCTCGGCGCGGCCTCAGCCGGGGAGGCGCTGCAGAGGCTCAGCTGGGCCTCGTGCCCCTGGCACCGCAGCCCTCGCAGCCCCACGGGGCCCGGCCCTCGCTCGGCCGTGGCCGGGTTGGAGGCCGTCTCTGCCTCTCCGCACCGCAGCTGCCGACACGCCACACGGGCCTCCGCCACGGCCCACTGCTCAGACAGGACTCTGCCCCACGGCTCCTGATGGAAGAGCTCCGCTCGCCCGGCGCACCGGCTCCCTCCCCCCACCAGCCGCAGGGACCCGGAGCCGGCGGGGCCTGGGCAGTCGTGGAATCACCCAGCATGGACTCACACAACCCTTTGGGCTGGCGCCAAAAGCCCCTCAAGCTGCTGCTGGGCTTGGCAGGGTGAGGGCAGGGCTGGGACTGCACCAGCTTCAAGGCCTTTTCCAGCCTAAGCCGTTGGTTCTCTGCTGGAGATGGGCCCTGGCAGCCAGTGTCCCTGGCAGGGAGCAGAGCTGACGAGTCACTTTGGGTTTTTTTCTCCCCAAAAAAGCCAATTTAGGGGGGTTTCTCCCCAAAATTAGGTCACTTAGAGTTTTTTTCTCCCCCCAAATGAGGTCAATTTGGATTTTTCTCCCCAAAATGAGGTCGGTTTGGAGGTTTTCTCCCCAAAAAGAAGCCAGTTTAGGGGTTTTTCTCCCCAAAATGAGGTCAATCTGGATGCTCTTCCCCAAAATGAGGTTGGTTTGGGGATTGTTTTCTCCCCCAAATCAGCTCTATCGGGATTTTTCTCCCCAAAAGGATGTTGCTTTGGGGCTTTTCTCCCCAAAATGAAGCCAGTTTGTTCTTTTTCTCCCCCAAACGAGGTCAGTTTGGGGCTTTTCTCCCCAGAGCAAGGTCAGTTCATGTTTTTTCTCCCCCAAACGAGGTCACTTTGGGTTTCCCACCCCCCCTCCAGCCCCTCCCCGGCTACCTCGGAGCCTCCTCAGCGTGTCCTTCAGGATGCTGCTGCGCCAGGAGCTGGGACCCACTCGCTCTTCTGCCTCAGCTGCAGCCCCAGGCAGCTGCAAACTCACTTTCTCAAACCTGGGGGAGGGAAAACCAGCCCCAAAATAACCCCAAAACAACCCTAAACAGCCTCAAAAAAGCTCCAAAACAACTGATTTTTATTTCTCCCCCTTTCCCCTCCCCCCTTTTCCTTCCCCCTTTCCCTTTCCCCCTTTTCCTTCTCCCTTTCCCCCTTTCCCTTTCCCCCTTTTCCTTCTCCCTTTCCCTTTCCCCCTTTTCCTGCCCCCTTTCCCCCTTTTCCTTCTCCCTTTTCCTTCCCCCCTTTCCCCTTTTCCCCCCTTTCCTTTCCCCTTTTCCCCCTTTTCCTTTCCCTCTTTTCCCTTCCCCCCCTTTTCCCTGCAGAGGCCACATACCTGCTGACCGTGCTCCTCACATCCTGAGGGAAGGAAAGGGGAGAAAGAGGCTCATCAGGAGCTTCAGTCCTCAAACCATCATCCCCCCACGACCCACAAACACCCCCTGACCCATCCCTCTCCTGAGACCCCAGCCCAGCTGCTCCCTCTAAGCTCAGTTTTGGGCTGTTTACTCCCTTTTTTGTCCTCCAATTTGCCCTCCAAAGGCAGTGACTGGGATGAATCCACACACCAGCTGCTGGCTCTTCTCCTCTTGCCCCTCTGTCGAGGTCTCCAGGAGCTTGGTGCCATTTTTGCTCTGTCTCTTCTCAATCTCATTTCTCAGGTCTTCCAGCTGCAGAAAGGAGAGAGGGAGGGAGGCTCAGGTCCTGCTGGGAGAGCTGCCTGCTGCCCCCAGACCCTCAGCCCCAGCTCCCAGGGCTCAGCTGCTTCTGTCCTGAGGTGCCAAGGAAGGAGCAGCGAGATGGGCAACACCACGAGGAACATCTCCCCCAGGAGATCACCCACCAACCCCAATCCCTGACGGTTTTCCTCATGTTCACAGAGAAACCTGAGCCTGGGCGGGAAAGAACATCAACAAACCCAACTCAGTGGCAGAAAGCACCAGGGGTTTGGCTGGAAAGAGCCTGAGAAAAGCTCCAGAGGCCACGTGGATGTGGTTTGGGGGCAGAAAGGAGTGATATTGCTGCACTCACCAGCTCTGGAGCAGCACAAAGCAACTGAAAAGGGATCTAAATGACCCAAAAGCCAGTGCCCAGGGATGGCAGAGGTCAGAGAGGTCAGCACCTACCAGATCCTCCAGTTTTCTGCACCCCAGGGCTGGTCCTTCCCTCACAGACCTTCTCTCCCTCTCTCTCTTTCTCCCTCTCAGATATCCACCCTGGTTCCTCCCTCAGAGAACCAACAGAACCTGTTGTTTTATCCCTTTGATGGGGCCAAAACCTTCCCTTCCTGTTCCTCCCCAGCCAGGGACAGAGCTGAGCCTAGGAGGTGTCTCCTGGGCAGGGGGAGGTGGTGGCAGCTTTGCCTGGAGCAGCATCACGTTTCTCCCTTCAGCTCCTGACTTTTCCCCTTCTTTGGGGGCTCTGAATTTGCTGCTTTTTGTCCTTTATTTCCCCCCCTTTCAGGCACAAGCCATCAGCTTGGAATGGGATGCAGGACACCCGAACGTGGGTGAGAAGCTCTTGAGGGGTCTGTAAAAGACCCTCAGGGCACCAGAACGTGGGTGAGAAGCTCTTGAGGGGTCTGTAAAAGACCCTCAGGGCACCAGAACGTGGGTGAGAAGCTCGAGGGGTCTGTAAAAGACTCTCAGGGCACCTTTTTGTTCTTTTTTGACCTTGTTGTGGTTCCTAGGAGACAAGAAATGTCTTTCCCAGGGACGTGTGGCCTGAGGGGAGGGGGCTGGCAGTCCCCTGGGGACTCACTGGGCTCAGCAGCTCAGGCACAAGCTGCTTTCATCTCCAGACGAGGTGCCAGTGCCTGAGCTTGGGCTGGAGCTGCCCCTGAAAAGCATCTGCAAGAGCTGGAGAAAGCAGCTGGGGTGGGGAGATGTGTTTGCAGAGAGAGGTGGGAGAGAGCAGCGGAGGGTGAGTGATGGGGGAAGGACGTGGGGAATGCGGCTCCTGAGCTCGGGGCTGGGCTGGGATGTGGGATCCTGGCTCTGAGGGGAACGTTGCGGGGTCTGTGGGGGTCCAGGGACCTCCAGCCACCCCCAGATGGGTGTTTGCAGAGCAGCTGCAGAGTTTTGGCCCCGACTCATTCAGGTTTTCTCCCGCTCTGACGGTCTCTTGGGTCTGGATGTGGATCCAAGGAGCAGGATCCTCCAAGCTGGCAGGGAAATGATGATGAAGAAGGAGCTGAAGTGGGAGAAAGAGCAAAAACGTCCCCAAGTCGGTGCCATCAAGTCAGTGTCAAAATGATGGATGACTGAAAGGAATCAGTGCAAGCAAGCCCCGAGGAAAGGAAAGGGATGGGCAAAGGAATGAATGAAGTGTCAGCGAAGGGCAAGGAGCAGAAGGCACGAAATGTGCGGGCAAGGGAAGGAACGGGTGCAGAAAGGGCTGGTGCAGGCAAGAGAGAAACGCAGGGCGAGGCGAGGGCAGCGGCGGCAAAAGCGAGAGGTGCCCGAGGTGGTTTCGAACCCTTGACCTCGAGCGTTTGAGTCGGGTGCTCTGCCGGCTGCGCTAGCCGGGAGGCGCTCGGCTGCCCTCTGCCGGCCGCACAAGGCCTCGATCGCACGACGCCCCGCCTTCGCTTTGGCACCTTTTGCTGCCTTTTCACCCCTTTTTGCTTCGTTTTTGCACCTTTTTGGCTCCTTTTTACCCATTTTTCGTTCAGTTTTGCAATACTTTTGCTCTTTTTCACACATTTTTTGTTCATTTTTTGCACCTTTTTGGTTCCTTTTCACCTCTTTTTGGTTCGTTTTTGCACCTTTTTGGCTCCTTTTTACCCATTTTTCGTTCATTTTTGCACTATTTTTGCTCTTTTTCACCCCTTTTTAGTTCGTTTTTGCAGCTTTTTGGTTCCTTTTCACCCCTTTTTGCTTCGTTTTTGCACCTTTTTGGTTCCTTTTCACCCCTTTTTGGTTCCTTTTCACCCCTTGCTGGTTCGTTTTTGCACCTTTTTGGCTCCTTTTTACCCCTTTCTGGTTCGTTTTTGCACCTTTTTGTCTCCTTTTCACCCCTTTTTGGTTCCTTTTTACTGCTTTTTGGTTCGTTTTGGACATTTTTGGCTCCTTTTTACCCATTTCTGGTTCATTTTTGCACCTTTTTGGTTCTTTTTCACCCCTTTTTGGTTCCTTTTCACCCCTTTTTGGTTCGTTTTTGCAGCTTTTTGGTTCCTTTTCAGCCCTTTTTGGCAAAGTGCCCCTTTGCAGCCACGGGCACAGACACGTCTGTGATGGACACACGGCCCTGCCCTGGGCCATGGCGGAGCAGCACAGGGAGCCCGGGGCACGGAGGGGACCCTGCGTGGCCGTCCCTGGGCTGGGCTGGGGCGGGAGCTCAGAGGCAGCCAGGAACAGTCTGTGCCCCGGGCCCTGGGCTCCCGTCACAGACCCGAGCAGACGGCTCCGGCGTCCTCTTTGTGCCCGCAGTCGTGCCGCCCCCAGGGCCCGGCCGGGCGGTCCCAGAGAGCGGCTTCGGCCCCTTTTACCCTGGCAAACCACCCCCACGGCCTCGGCCATGCCTCGGCGCGGCCTCAGCCGGGGAGGCGCTGCAGAGGCTCAGCTGGGCCTCGTGCCCCTGGCACCGCAGCCCTCGCAGCCCCACGGGGCCCGGCCCTCGCTCGGCCGTGGCCGGGTTGGAGGCCGTCTCTGCCTCTCCGCACCGCAGCTGCCGACACGCCACACGGGCCTCCGCCACGGCCCACTGCTCAGACAGGACTCTGCCCCACGGCTCCTGATGGAAGAGCTCCGCTCGCCCGGCGCACCGGCTCCCTCCCCCCACCAGCCGCAGGGACCCGGAGCCGGCGGGGCCTGGGCAGTCGTGGAATCACCCAGCATGGACTCACACAACCCTTTGGGCTGGCGCCAAAAGCCCCTCAAGCTGCTGCTGGGCTTGGCAGGGTGAGGGCAGGGCTGGGACTGCACCAGCTTCAAGGCCTTTTCCAGCCTAAGCCGTTGGTTCTCTGCTGGAGATGGGCCCTGGCAGCCAGTGTCCCTGGCAGGGAGCAGAGCTGACGAGTCACTTTGGGTTTTTTTCTCCCCAAAAAAGCCAATTTAGGGGGGTTTCTCCCCAAAATTAGGTCACTTAGAGTTTTTTTCTCCCCCCAAATGAGGTCAATTTGGATTTTTCTCCCCAAAATGAGGTCGGTTTGGAGGTTTTCTCCCCAAAAAGAAGCCAGTTTAGGGGTTTTTCTCCCCAAAATGAGGTCAATCTGGATGCTCTTCCCCAAAATGAGGTTGGTTTGGGGATTGTTTTCTCCCCCAAATCAGCTCTATCGGGATTTTTCTCCCCAAAAGGATGTTGCTTTGGGGCTTTTCTCCCCAAAATGAAGCCAGTTTGTTCTTTTTCTCCCCCAAACGAGGTCAGTTTGGGGCTTTTCTCCCCAGAGCAAGGTCAGTTCATGTTTTTTCTCCCCCAAACGAGGTCACTTTGGGTTTCCCACCCCCCCTCCAGCCCCTCCCCGGCTACCTCGGAGCCTCCTCAGCGTGTCCTTCAGGATGCTGCTGCGCCAGGAGCTGGGACCCACTCGCTCTTCTGCCTCAGCTGCAGCCCCAGGCAGCTGCAAACTCACTTTCTCAAACCTGGGGGAGGGAAAACCAGCCCCAAAATAACCCCAAAACAACCCTAAACAGCCTCAAAAAAGCTCCAAAACAACTGATTTTTATTTCTCCCCCTTTCCCCTCCCCCCTTTTCCTTCCCCCTTTCCCTTTCCCCCTTTTCCTTCTCCCTTTCCCCCTTTCCCTTTCCCCCTTTTCCTTCTCCCTTTCCCTTTCCCCCTTTTCCTGCCCCCTTTCCCCCTTTTCCTTCTCCCTTTTCCTTCCCCCCTTTCCCCTTTTCCCCCCTTTCCTTTCCCCTTTTCCCCCTTTTCCTTTCCCTCTTTTCCCTTCCCCCCCTTTTCCCTGCAGAGGCCACATACCTGCTGACCGTGCTCCTCACATCCTGAGGGAAGGAAAGGGGAGAAAGAGGCTCATCAGGAGCTTCAGTCCTCAAACCATCATCCCCCCACGACCCACAAACACCCCCTGACCCATCCCTCTCCTGAGACCCCAGCCCAGCTGCTCCCTCTAAGCTCAGTTTTGGGCTGTTTACTCCCTTTTTTGTCCTCCAATTTGCCCTCCAAAGGCAGTGACTGGGATGAATCCACACACCAGCTGCTGGCTCTTCTCCTCTTGCCCCTCTGTCGAGGTCTCCAGGAGCTTGGTGCCATTTTTGCTCTGTCTCTTCTCAATCTCATTTCTCAGGTCTTCCAGCTGCAGAAAGGAGAGAGGGAGGGAGGCTCAGGTCCTGCTGGGAGAGCTGCCTGCTGCCCCCAGACCCTCAGCCCCAGCTCCCAGGGCTCAGCTGCTTCTGTCCTGAGGTGCCAAGGAAGGAGCAGCGAGATGGGCAACACCACGAGGAACATCTCCCCCAGGAGATCACCCACCAACCCCAATCCCTGACGGTTTTCCTCATGTTCACAGAGAAACCTGAGCCTGGGCGGGAAAGAACATCAACAAACCCAACTCAGTGGCAGAAAGCACCAGGGGTTTGGCTGGAAAGAGCCTGAGAAAAGCTCCAGAGGCCACGTGGATGTGGTTTGGGGGCAGAAAGGAGTGATATTGCTGCACTCACCAGCTCTGGAGCAGCACAAAGCAACTGAAAAGGGATCTAAATGACCCAAAAGCCAGTGCCCAGGGATGGCAGAGGTCAGAGAGGTCAGCACCTACCAGATCCTCCAGTTTTCTGCACCCCAGGGCTGGTCCTTCCCTCACAGACCTTCTCTCCCTCTCTCTCTTTCTCCCTCTCAGATATCCACCCTGGTTCCTCCCTCAGAGAACCAACAGAACCTGTTGTTTTATCCCTTTGATGGGGCCAAAACCTTCCCTTCCTGTTCCTCCCCAGCCAGGGACAGAGCTGAGCCTAGGAGGTGTCTCCTGGGCAGGGGGAGGTGGTGGCAGCTTTGCCTGGAGCAGCATCACGTTTCTCCCTTCAGCTCCTGACTTTTCCCCTTCTTTGGGGGCTCTGAATTTGCTGCTTTTTGTCCTTTATTTCCCCCCCTTTCAGGCACAAGCCATCAGCTTGGAATGGGATGCAGGACACCCGAACGTGGGTGAGAAGCTCTTGAGGGGTCTGTAAAAGACCCTCAGGGCACCAGAACGTGGGTGAGAAGCTCTTGAGGGGTCTGTAAAAGACCCTCAGGGCACCAGAACGTGGGTGAGAAGCTCGAGGGGTCTGTAAAAGACTCTCAGGGCACCTTTTTGTTCTTTTTTGACCTTGTTGTGGTTCCTAGGAGACAAGAAATGTCTTTCCCAGGGACGTGTGGCCTGAGGGGAGGGGGCTGGCAGTCCCCTGGGGACTCACTGGGCTCAGCAGCTCAGGCACAAGCTGCTTTCATCTCCAGACGAGGTGCCAGTGCCTGAGCTTGGGCTGGAGCTGCCCCTGAAAAGCATCTGCAAGAGCTGGAGAAAGCAGCTGGGGTGGGGAGATGTGTTTGCAGAGAGAGGTGGGAGAGAGCAGCGGAGGGTGAGTGATGGGGGAAGGACGTGGGGAATGCGGCTCCTGAGCTCGGGGCTGGGCTGGGATGTGGGATCCTGGCTCTGAGGGGAACGTTGCGGGGTCTGTGGGGGTCCAGGGACCTCCAGCCACCCCCAGATGGGTGTTTGCAGAGCAGCTGCAGAGTTTTGGCCCCGACTCATTCAGGTTTTCTCCCGCTCTGACGGTCTCTTGGGTCTGGATGTGGATCCAAGGAGCAGGATCCTCCAAGCTGGCAGGGAAATGATGATGAAGAAGGAGCTGAAGTGGGAGAAAGAGCAAAAACGTCCCCAAGTCGGTGCCATCAAGTCAGTGTCAAAATGATGGATGACTGAAAGGAATCAGTGCAAGCAAGCCCCGAGGAAAGGAAAGGGATGGGCAAAGGAATGAATGAAGTGTCAGCGAAGGGCAAGGAGCAGAAGGCACGAAATGTGCGGGCAAGGGAAGGAACGGGTGCAGAAAGGGCTGGTGCAGGCAAGAGAGAAACGCAGGGCGAGGCGAGGGCAGCGGCGGCAAAAGCGAGAGGTGCCCGAGGTGGTTTCGAACCCTTGACCTCGAGCGTTTGAGTCGGGTGCTCTGCCGGCTGCGCTAGCCGGGAGGCGCTCGGCTGCCCTCTGCCGGCCGCACAAGGCCTCGATCGCACGACGCCCCGCCTTCGCTTTGCCACCTTTTGCTGCCTTTTCACCCCTTTTTGCTTCGTTTTTGCACCTTTTTGGCTCCTTTTTACCCATTTTTCGTTCAGTTTTGCAATACTTTTGCTCTTTTTCACACATTTTTTGTTCATTTTTTGCACCTTTTTGGTTCCTTTTCACCTCTTTTTGGTTCGTTTTTGCACCTTTTTGGCTCCTTTTTACCCATTTTTCGTTCATTTTGGCACTATTTTTGCTCTTTTTCACCCCTTTTTAGTTCGTTTTTGCAGCTTTTTGGTTCCTTTTCACCCCTTTTTGCTTCGTTTTTGCACCTTTTTGGTTCCTTTTCACCCCTTTTTGGTTCCTTTTCACCCCTTGCTGGTTCGTTTTTGCACCTTTTTGGCTCCTTTTTACCCCTTTCTGGTTCGTTTTTGCACCTTTTTGTCTCCTTTTCACCCCTTTTTGGTTCCTTTTTACTGCTTTTTGGTTCGTTTTGGACATTTTTGGCTCCTTTTTACCCATTTCTGGTTCATTTTTGCACCTTTTTGGTTCTTTTTCACCCCTTTTTGGTTCCTTTTCACCCCTTTTTGGTTCGTTTTTGCAGCTTTTTGGTTCCTTTTCAGCCCTTTTTGGCAAAGTGCCCCTTTGCAGCCACGGGCACAGACACGTCTGTGATGGACACACGGCCCTGCCCTGGGCCATGGCGGAGCAGCACAGGGAGCCCGGGGCACGGAGGGGACCCTGCGTGGCCGTCCCTGGGCTGGGCTGGGGCGGGAGCTCAGAGGCAGCCAGGAACAGTCTGTGCCCCGGGCCCTGGGCTCCCGTCACAGACCCGAGCAGACGGCTCCGGCGTCCTCTTTGTGCCCGCAGTCGTGCCGCCCCCAGGGCCCGGCCGGGCGGTCCCAGAGAGCGGCTTCGGCCCCTTTTACCCTGGCAAACCACCCCCACGGCCTCGGCCATGCCTCGGCGCGGCCTCAGCCGGGGAGGCGCTGCAGAGGCTCAGCTGGGCCTCGTGCCCCTGGCACCGCAGCCCTCGCAGCCCCACGGGGCCCGGCCCTCGCTCGGCCGTGGCCGGGTTGGAGGCCGTCTCTGCCTCTCCGCACCGCAGCTGCCGACACGCCACACGGGCCTCCGCCACGGCCCACTGCTCAGACAGGACTCTGCCCCACGGCTCCTGATGGAAGAGCTCCGCTCGCCCGGCGCACCGGCTCCCTCCCCCCACCAGCCGCAGGGACCCGGAGCCGGCGGGGCCTGGGCAGTCGTGGAATCACCCAGCATGGACTCACACAACCCTTTGGGCTGGCGCCAAAAGCCCCTCAAGCTGCTGCTGGGCTTGGCAGGGTGAGGGCAGGGCTGGGACTGCACCAGCTTCAAGGCCTTTTCCAGCCTAAGCCGTTGGTTCTCTGCTGGAGATGGGCCCTGGCAGCCAGTGTCCCTGGCAGGGAGCAGAGCTGACGAGTCACTTTGGGTTTTTTTCTCCCCAAAAAAGCCAATTTAGGGGGGTTTCTCCCCAAAATTAGGTCACTTAGAGTTTTTTTCTCCCCCAAAATGAGGTCAATTTGGATTTTTCTCCCCAAAATGAGGTCGGTTTGGAGGTTTTCTCCCCAAAAAGAAGCCAGTTTAGGGGTTTTTCTCCCCAAAATGAGGTCAATCTGGATGCTCTTCCCCAAAATGAGGTTGGTTTGGGGATTGTTTTCTCCCCCAAATCAGCTCTATCGGGATTTTTCTCCCCAAAAGGATGTTGCTTTGGGGCTTTTCTCCCCAAAATGAAGCCAGTTTGTTCTTTTTCTCCCCCAAACGAGGTCAGTTTGGGGCTTTTCTCCCCAGAGCAAGGTCAGTTCATGTTTTTTCTCCCCCAAACGAGGTCACTTTGGGTTTCCCAACCCCCTCCAGCCCCTCCCCGGCTACCTCGGAGCCTCCTCAGCGTGTCCTTCAGGATGCTGCTGCGCCAGGAGCTGGGACCCACTCGCTCTTCTGCCTCAGCTGCAGCCCCAGGCAGCTGCAAACTCACTTTCTCACACCTGGGGGAGGGGAAACCAGCCCCAAAATAACCCCAAAACAACCCTAAACAGCCTCAAAACAGCTCCAAAACAACTGATTTTTATTTCTCCCCTTTTCCCCCTTTTCCTTCCCCCTTTCCCTTTCCCCCTTTTCCTTCTCCCTTTCCCCCTTTCCCTTTCCCCCTTTTCCTTTCCCTCTTTTCCCTTCCCCCCCTTTTCCCTGCAGAGGCCACATACCTGCTGACCGTGCTCCTCACATCCTGAGGGAAGGAAAGGGGAGAAAGAGGCTCATCAGGAGCTTCAGTCCTCAAACCATCATCCCCCCACGACCCACAAACACCCCCTGACCCATCCCTCTCCTGAGACCCCAGCCCAGCTGCTCCCTCTAAGCTCAGTTTTGGGCTGTTTACTCCCTTTTTTGTCCTCCAATTTGCCCTCCAAAGGCAGTGACTGGGATGAATCCACACACCAGCTGCTGGCTCTTCTCCTCTTGCCCCTCTGTCGAGGTCTCCAGGAGCTTGGTGCCATTTTTGCTCTGTCTCTTCTCAATCTCATTTCTCAGGTCTTCCAGCTGCAGAAAGGAGAGAGGGAGGGAGGCTCAGGTCCTGCTGGGAGAGCTGCCTGCTGCCCCCAGACCCTCAGCCCCAGCTCCCAGGGCTCAGCTGCTTCTGTCCTGAGGTGCCAAGGAAGGAGCAGCGAGATGGGCAACACCACGAGGAACATCTCCCCCAGGAGATCACCCACCAACCCCAATCCCTGACGGTTTTCCTCATGTTCACAGAGAAACCTGAGCCTGGGCGGGAAAGAACATCAACAAACCCAACTCAGTGGCAGAAAGCACCAGGGGTTTGGCTGGAAAGAGCCTGAGAAAAGCTCCAGAGGCCACGTGGATGTGGTTTGGGGGCAGAAAGGAGTGATATTGCTGCACTCACCAGCTCTGGAGCAGCACAAAGCAACTGAAAAGGGATCTAAATGACCCAAAAGCCAGTGCCCAGGGATGGCAGAGGTCAGAGAGGTCAGCACCTACCAGATCCTCCAGTTTTCTGCACCCCAGGGCTGGTCCTTCCCTCACAGACCTTCTCTCCCTCTCTCTCTTTCTCCCTCTCAGATATCCACCCTGGTTCCTCCCTCAGAGAACCAACAGAACCTGTTGTTTTATCCCTTTGATGGGGCCAAAACCTTCCCTTCCTGTTCCTCCCCAGCCAGGGACAGAGCTGAGCCTAGGAGGTGTCTCCTGGGCAGGGGGAGGTGGTGGCAGCTTTGCCTGGAGCAGCATCACGTTTCTCCCTTCAGCTCCTGACTTTTCCCCTTCTTTGGGGGCTCTGAATTTGCTGCTTTTTGTCCTTTATTTCCCCCCCTTTCAGGCACAAGCCATCAGCTTGGAATGGGATGCAGGACACCCGAACGTGGGTGAGAAGCTCTTGAGGGGTCTGTAAAAGACCCTCAGGGCACCAGAACGTGGGTGAGAAGCTCTTGAGGGGTCTGTAAAAGACCCTCAGGGCACCAGAACGTGGGTGAGAAGCTCGAGGGGTCTGTAAAAGACTCTCAGGGCACCTTTTTGTTCTTTTTTGACCTTGTTGTGGTTCCTAGGAGACAAGAAATGTCTTTCCCAGGGACGTGTGGCCTGAGGGGAGGGGGCTGGCAGTCCCCTGGGGACTCACTGGGCTCAGCAGCTCAGGCACAAGCTGCTTTCATCTCCAGACGAGGTGCCAGTGCCTGAGCTTGGGCTGGAGCTGCCCCTGAAAAGCATCTGCAAGAGCTGGAGAAAGCAGCTGGGGTGGGGAGATGTGTTTGCAGAGAGAGGTGGGAGAGAGCAGCGGAGGGTGAGTGATGGGGGAAGGACGTGGGGAATGCGGCTCCTGAGCTCGGGGCTGGGCTGGGATGTGGGATCCTGGCTCTGAGGGGAACGTTGCGGGGTCTGTGGGGGTCCAGGGACCTCCAGCCACCCCCAGATGGGTGTTTGCAGAGCAGCTGCAGAGTTTTGGCCCCGACTCATTCAGGTTTTCTCCCGCTCTGACGGTCTCTTGGGTCTGGATGTGGATCCAAGGAGCAGGATCCTCCAAGCTGGCAGGGAAATGATGATGAAGAAGGAGCTGAAGTGGGAGAAAGAGCAAAAACGTCCCCAAGTCGGTGCCATCAAGTCAGTGTCAAAATGATGGATGACTGAAAGGAATCAGTGCAAGCAAGCCCCGAGGAAAGGAAAGGGATGGGCAAAGGAATGAATGAAGTGTCAGCGAAGGGCAAGGAGCAGAAGGCACGAAATGTGCGGGCAAGGGAAGGAACGGGTGCAGAAAGGGCTGGTGCAGGCAAGAGAGAAACGCAGGGCGAGGCGAGGGCAGCGGCGGCAAAAGCGAGAGGTGCCCGAGGTGGTTTCGAACCCTTGACCTCGAGCGTTTGAGTCGGGTGCTCTGCCGGCTGCGCTAGCCGGGAGGCGCTCGGCTGCCCTCTGCCGGCCGCACAAGGCCTCGATCGCACGACGCCCCGCCTTCGCTTTGGCACCTTTTGCTGCCTTTTCACCCCTTTTTGCTTCGTTTTTGCACCTTTTTGGCTCCTTTTTACCCATTTTTCGTTCAGTTTTGCAATACTTTTGCTCTTTTTCACACATTTTTTGTTCATTTTTTGCACCTTTTTGGTTCCTTTTCACCTCTTTTTGGTTCGTTTTTGCACCTTTTTGGCTCCTTTTTACCCATTTTTCGTTCATTTTTGCACTATTTTTGCTCTTTTTCACCCCTTTTTAGTTCGTTTTTGCAGCTTTTTGGTTCCTTTTCACCCCTTTTTGCTTCGTTTTTGCACCTTTTTGGTTCCTTTTCACCCCTTTTTGGTTCCTTTTCACCCCTTGCTGGTTCGTTTTTGCACCTTTTTGGCTCCTTTTTACCCCTTTCTGGTTCGTTTTTGCACCTTTTTGTCTCCTTTTCACCCCTTTTTGGTTCCTTTTTACTGCTTTTTGGTTCGTTTTGGACATTTTTGGCTCCTTTTTACCCATTTCTGGTTCATTTTTGCACCTTTTTGGTTCTTTTTCACCCCTTTTTGGTTCCTTTTCACCCCTTTTTGGTTCGTTTTTGCAGCTTTTTGGTTCCTTTTCAGCCCTTTTTGGCAAAGTGCCCCTTTGCAGCCACGGGCACAGACACGTCTGTGATGGACACACGGCCCTGCCCTGGGCCATGGCGGAGCAGCACAGGGAGCCCGGGGCACGGAGGGGACCCTGCGTGGCCGTCCCTGGGCTGGGCTGGGGCGGGAGCTCAGAGGCAGCCAGGAACAGTCTGTGCCCCGGGCCCTGGGCTCCCGTCACAGACCCGAGCAGACGGCTCCGGCGTCCTCTTTGTGCCCGCAGTCGTGCCGCCCCCAGGGCCCGGCCGGGCGGTCCCAGAGAGCGGCTTCGGCCCCTTTTACCCTGGCAAACCACCCCCACGGCCTCGGCCATGCCTCGGCGCGGCCTCAGCCGGGGAGGCGCTGCAGAGGCTCAGCTGGGCCTCGTGCCCCTGGCACCGCAGCCCTCGCAGCCCCACGGGGCCCGGCCCTCGCTCGGCCGTGGCCGGGTTGGAGGCCGTCTCTGCCTCTCCGCACCGCAGCTGCCGACACGCCACACGGGCCTCCGCCACGGCCCACTGCTCAGACAGGACTCTGCCCCACGGCTCCTGATGGAAGAGCTCCGCTCGCCCGGCACACCGGCTCCCTCCCCCCACCAGCCGCAGGGACCCGGAGCCGGCGGGGCCTGGGCAGTCGTGGAATCACCCAGCATGGACTCACACAACCCTTTGGGCTGGCGCCAAAAGCCCCTCAAGCTGCTGCTGGGCTTGGCAGGGTGAGGGCAGGGCTGGGACTGCACCAGCTTCAAGGCCTTTTCCAGCCTAAGCCGTTGGTTCTCTGCTGGAGATGGGCCCTGGCAGCCAGTGTCCCTGGCAGGGAGCAGAGCTGACGAGTCACTTTGGGTTTTTTTCTCCCCAAAAAAGCCAATTTAGGGGGGTTTCTCCCCAAAATTAGGTCACTTAGAGTTTTTTTCTCCCCCAAAATGAGGTCAATTTGGATTTTTCTCCCCAAAATGAGGTCGGTTTGGAGGTTTTCTCCCCAAAAAGAAGCCAGTTTAGGGGTTTTTCTCCCCAAAATGAGGACAATCTGGATGCTCTTCCCCAAAATGAGGTTGGTTTGGGGATTGTTTTCTCCCCCAAATCAGCTCTATCGGGATTTTTCTCCCCAAAAGGATGTTGCTTTGGGGCTTTTCTCCCCAAAATGAAGCCAGTTTGTTCTTTTTCTCCCCCAAACGAGGTCAGTTTGGGGCTTTTCTCCCCAGAGCAAGGTCAGTTCATGTTTTTTCTCCCCCAAACGAGGTCACTTTGGGTTTCCCACCCCCCCTCCAGCCCCTCCCCGGCTACCTCGGAGCCTCCTCAGCGTGTCCTTCAGGATGCTGCTGCGCCAGGAGCTGGGACCCACTCGCTCTTCTGCCTCAGCTGCAGCCCCAGGCAGCTGCAAACTCACTTTCTCACACCTGGGGGAGGGGAAACCAGCCCCAAAATAACCCCAAAACAACCCTAAACAGCCTCAAAACAGCTCCAAAACAACTGATTTTTATTTCTCCCCCTTTCCTTTTCCCCCTTTTCCTTCCCCCTTTCCCTTTCCCCCTTTTCCTTCTCCCTTTCCCCCTTTCCCTTTCCCCCCTTTTCCTGCCCCCTTTCCCCCTTTTCCTTCTCCCTTTCCCTTTCCCCCTTTCCCTTTCCCCCTTTTCCTGCCCCCTTTCCCCCTTTTCCTTCTCCCTTTTCCTTCCCCCCTTTCCCTTTCCCCCCTTTCCTTTCCCCTTTTCCCCCTTTCCCTTTCCCCCTTTTCCTTTCCCTCTTTTCCCTTCCCCCCCTTTTCCCTGCAGAGGCCACATACCTGCTGACCGTGCTCCTCACATCCTGAGGGAAGGAAAGGGGAGAAAGAGGCTCATCAGGAGCTTCAGTCCTCAAACCATCATCCCCCCACGACCCACAAACACCCCCTGACCCATCCCTCTCCTGAGACCCCAGCCCAGCTGCTCCCTCTAAGCTCAGTTTTGGGCTGTTTACTCCCTTTTTTGTCCTCCAATTTGCCCTCCAAAGGCAGTGACTGGGATGAATCCACACACCAGCTGCTGGCTCTTCTCCTCTTGCCCCTCTGTCGAGGTCTCCAGGAGCTTGGTGCCATTTTTGCTCTGTCTCTTCTCAATCTCATTTCTCAGGTCTTCCAGCTGCAGAAAGGAGAGAGGGAGGGAGGCTCAGGTCCTGCTGGGAGAGCTGCCTGCTGCCCCCAGACCCTCAGCCCCAGCTCCCAGGGCTCAGCTGCTTCTGTCCTGAGGTGCCAAGGAAGGAGCAGCGAGATGGGCAACACCACGAGGAACATCTCCCCCAGGAGATCACCCACCAACCCCAATCCCTGACGGTTTTCCTCATGTTCACAGAGAAACCTGAGCCTGGGCGGGAAAGAACATCAACAAACCCAACTCAGTGGCAGAAAGCACCAGGGGTTTGGCTGGAAAGAGCCTGAGAAAAGCTCCAGAGGCCACGTGGATGTGGTTTGGGGGCAGAAAGGAGTGATATTGCTGCACTCACCAGCTCTGGAGCAGCACAAAGCAACTGAAAAGGGATCTAAATGACCCAAAAGCCAGTGCCCAGGGATGGCAGAGGTCAGAGAGGTCAGCACCTACCAGATCCTCCAGTTTTCTGCACCCCAGAGCTGGTCCTTCCCTCACAGACCTTCTCTCCCTCTCTCTCTTTCTCCCTCTCAGATATCCACCCTGGTTCCTCCCTCAGAGAACCAACAGAACCTGTTGTTTTATCCCTTTGATGGGGCCAAAACCTTCCCTTCCTGTTCCTCCCCAGCCAGGGACAGAGCTGAGCCTGGGAGGTGTCTCCTGGGCAGGGGGAGGTGGTGGCAGCTTTGCCTGGAGCAGCATCACGTTTCTCCCTTCAGCTCCTGACTTTTCCCCTTCTTTGGGGGCTCTGAATTTGCTGCTTTTTGTCCTTTATTTCCCCCCCTTTCAGGCACAAGCCATCAGCTTGGAATGGGATGCAGGACACCCGAACGTGGGTGAGAAGCTCTTGAGGGGTCTGTAAAAGACCCTCAGGGCACCAGAACGTGGATGAGAAGCTTGAGGGGTCTGTAAAAGACTCTCAGGGCACCTTTTTGTTCTTTTTTGACCTTGTTGTGGTTCCTAGGAGACAAGAAATGTCTTTCCCAGGGACGTGTGGCCTGAGGGGAGGGGGCTGGCAGTCCCCTGGGGACTCACTGGGCTCAGCAGCTCAGGCACAAGCTGCTTTCATCTCCAGACGAGGTGCCAGTGCCTGAGCTTGGGCTGGAGCTGCCCCTGAAAAGCATCTGCAAGAGCTGGAGAAAGCAGCTGGGGTGGGGAGATGTGTTTGCAGAGAGAGGTGGGAGAGAGCAGCGGAGGGTGAGTGATGGGGGAAGGACGTGGGGAATGCGGCTCCTGAGCTCGGGGCTGGGCTGGGATGTGGGATCCTGGCTCTGAGGGGAACGTTGCGGGGTCTGTGGGGGTCCAGGGACCTCCAGCCACCCCCAGATGGGTGTTTGCAGAGCAGCTGCAGAGTTTTGGCCCCGACTCATTCAGGTTTTCTCCCGCTCTGACGGTCTCTTGGGTCTGGATGTGGATCCAAGGAGCAGGATCCTCCAAGCTGGCAGGGAAATGATGATGGAGAAGGAGCTGAAGTGGGAGAAAGAGCAAAAACGTCCCCAAGTCGGTGCCATCAAGTCAGTGTCAAAATGATGGATGACTGAAAGGAATCAGTGCAAGCAAGCCCCGAGGAAAGGAAAGGGATGGGCAAAGGAATGAATGAAGTGTCAGTGAAGGGCAAGGAGCAGAAGGCACGAAATGTGCGGGCAAGGGAAGGAACGGGTGCAGAAAGGGCTGGTGCAGGCAAGAGAGAAACGCAGGGCGAGGCGAGGGCAGCGGCGGCAAAAGCGAGAGGTGCCCGAGGTGGTTTCGAACCCTTGACCTCGAGCGTTTGAGTCGGGTGCTCTGCCGGCTGCGCTAGCCGGGAGGCGCTCGGCTGCCCTCTGCCGGCCGCACAAGGCCTCGATCGCACGACGCCCCGCCTTCGCTTTGGCACCTTTTTGCTGCCTTTTCACCCCTTTTTGCTTCCTTTTCACCCCTCTTTGATTCCTTTTCACCCCTTTTTGCTTCGTTTTGCACCTTTTTGGTTCATTTTCACCCCTTTTTGGTTCGTTTTTGCACCTTTTTGGCTCCTTTTCACCCCTTTTTGGTTCCTTTTTACTGCTTTTTGGTTCGTTTTGGACCTTTTTGCCTCCTTTTTACCCATTTCTGGTTCATTTTTGCACCTTTTTGGTTCCTTTTCACCCCTTTTTGGTTCGTTTTTGCACCTTTTTGGTTCCTTTTCAGCTTTTTTTTCTTCGTTTTTGCAGCTTTTTGGTTCCTTTTCACCCCTTTTTGGTTCGTTTTTGCACCTTTTTGGCTCCTTTTCACCCCTTTTTGGTTCCTTTTTACTGCTTTTTGGTTCGTTTTGGACTTTTTTGGCTCCTTTTTACCCATTTCTGGTTCATTTTTGCACCTTTTTGGTTCCTTTTCACCCCTTTTTGGTTCGTGTTTGCAGCTTTTTGGTTCCTTTTCAGCCCTTTTTGGCAAAGTGCCCCTTTGCAGCCACGGGCACAGACACGTCTGTGATGGACACACGGCCCTGCCCTGGGCCATGGCGGAGCAGCACAGGGAGCCTGGGGCACGGAGGGGACCCTGCGTGGCCGTCCCTGGGCTGGGCTGGGGCGGGAGCTCAGAGGCAGCCAGGAACAGTCTGTGCCCCGGGCCCTGGGCTCCCGTCACAGACCCGAGCAGACGGCTCCGGCGTCCTCTTTGTGCCCGCAGTCGTGCCGCCCCCAGGGCCCGGCCGGGCGGTCCCAGAGAGCGGCTTCGGCCCCTTTTACCCTGGCAAACCACCCCCACGGCCTCGGCCATGCCTCGGCGCGGCCTCAGCCGGGGAGGCGCTGCAGAGGCTCAGCTGGGCCTCGTGCCCCTGGCACCGCAGCCCTCGCAGCCCCACGGGGCCCGGCCCTCGCTCGGCCGTGGCCGGGTTGGAGGCCGTCTCTGCCTCTCCGCACCGCAGCTGCCGACACGCCACACGGGCCTCCGCCACGGCCCACTGCTCAGACAGGACTCTGCCCCACGGCTCCTGATGGAAGAGCTCCGCTCGCCCGGCACACCGGCTCCCTCCCCCCACCAGCCGCAGGGACCCGGAGCCGGCGGGGCCTGGGCAGTCGTGGAATCACCCAGCATGGACTCACACAACCCTTTGGGCTGGCGCCAAAAGCCCCTCAAGCTGCTGCTGGGCTTGGCAGGGTGAGGGCAGGGCTGGGACTGCACCAGCTTCAAGGCCTTTTCCAGCCTAAGCCGTTGGTTCTCTGCTGGAGATGGGCCCTGGCAGCCAGTGTCCCTGGCAGGGAGCAGAGCTGACGAGTCACTTTGGGTTTTTTTCTCCCCAAAAAAGCCAATTTAGGGGGGTTTCTCCCCAAAATTAGGTCACTTAGAGTTTTTTTCTCCCCCAAAATGAGGTCAATTTGGATTTTTCTCCCCAAAATGAGGTCGGTTTGGAGGTTTTCTCCCCAAAAAGAAGCCAGTTTAGGGGTTTTTCTCCCCAAAATGAGGTCAATCTGGATGCTCTTCCCCAAAATGAGGTTGGTTTGGGGATTGTTTTCTCCCCCAAATCAGCTCTATCGGGATTTTTCTCCCCAAAAGGATGTTGCTTTGGGGCTTTTCTCCCCAAAATGAAGCCAGTTTGTTCTTTTTCTCCCCCAAACGAGGTCAGTTTGGGGCTTTTCTCCCCAGAGCAAGGTCAGTTCATGTTTTTTCTCCCCCAAACGAGGTCACTTTGGGTTTCCCAACCCCCTCCAGCCCCTCCCCGGCTACCTCGGAGCCTCCTCAGCGTGTCCTTCAGGATGCTGCTGCGCCAGGAGCTGGGACCCACTCGCTCTTCTGCCTCAGCTGCAGCCCCAGGCAGCTGCAAACTCACTTTCTCACACCTGGGGGAGGGGAAACCAGCCCCAAAATAACCCCAAAACAACCCTAAACAGCCTCAAAACAGCTCCAAAACAACTGATTTTTATTTCTCCCCCTTTCCTTTTCCCCCTTTTCCTTCCCCCTTTCCCTTTCCCCCTTTTCCTTCTCCCTTTCCCCCTTTCCCTTCCCCCTTTTCCTGCCCCCTTTCCCCCTTTTCCTTCTCCCTTTTCCTTCCCCCCTTTCCCTTTCCCCCCTTTCCTTTCCCCTTTTCCCCCTTTCCCTTTCCCCCTTTTCCTTTCCCTCTTTTCCCTTCCCCCCCTTTTCCCTGCAGAGGCCACATACCTGCTGACCGTGCTCCTCACATCCTGAGGGAAGGAAAGGGGAGAAAGAGGCTCATCAGGAGCTTCAGTCCTCAAACCATCATCCCCCCACGACCCACAAACACCCCCTGACCCATCCCTCTCCTGAGACCCCAGCCCAGCTGCTCCCTCTAAGCTCAGTTTTGGGCTGTTTACTCCCTTTTTTGTCCTCCAATTTGCCCTCCAAAGGCAGTGACTGGGATGAATCCACACACCAGCTGCTGGCTCTTCTCCTCTTGCCCCTCTGTCGAGGTCTCCAGGAGCTTGGTGCCATTTTTGCTCTGTCTCTTCTCAATCTCATTTCTCAGGTCTTCCAGCTGCAGAAAGGAGAGAGGGAGGGAGGCTCAGGTCCTGCTGGGAGAGCTGCCTGCTGCCCCCAGACCCTCAGCCCCAGCTCCCAGGGCTCAGCTGCTTCTGTCCTGAGGTGCCAAGGAAGGAGCAGCGAGATGGGCAACACCACGAGGAACATCTCCCCCAGGAGATCACCCACCAACCCCAATCCCTGACGGTTTTCCTCATGTTCACAGAGAAACCTGAGCCTGGGCGGGAAAGAACATCAACAAACCCAACTCAGTGGCAGAAAGCACCAGGGGTTTGGCTGGAAAGAGCCTGAGAAAAGCTCCAGAGGCCACGTGGATGTGGTTTGGGGGCAGAAAGGAGTGATATTGCTGCACTCACCAGCTCTGGAGCAGCACAAAGCAACTGAAAAGGGATCTAAATGACCCAAAAGCCAGTGCCCAGGGATGGCAGAGGTCAGAGAGGTCAGCACCTACCAGATCCTCCAGTTTTCTGCACCCCAGGGCTGGTCCTTCCCTCACAGACCTTCTCTCCCTCTCTCTCTTTCTCCCTCTCAGATATCCACCCTGGTTCCTCCCTCAGAGAACCAACAGAACCTGTTGTTTTATCCCTTTGATGGGGCCAAAACCTTCCCTTCCTGTTCCTCCCCAGCCAGGGACAGAGCTGAGCCTAGGAGGTGTCTCCTGGGCAGGGGGAGGTGGTGGCAGCTTTGCCTGGAGCAGCATCACGTTTCTCCCTTCAGCTCCTGACTTTTCCCCTTCTTTGGGGGCTCTGAATTTGCTGCTTTTTGTCCTTTATTTCCCCCCCTTTCAGGCACAAGCCATCAGCTTGGAATGGGATGCAGGACACCCGAACGTGGGTGAGAAGCTCTTGAGGGGTCTGTAAAAGACCCTCAGGGCACCAGAACGTGGGTGAGAAGCTCTTGAGGGGTCTGTAAAAGACCCTCAGGGCACCAGAACGTGGGTGAGAAGCTCGAGGGGTCTGTAAAAGACTCTCAGGGCACCTTTTTGTTCTTTTTTGACCTTGTTGTGGTTCCTAGGAGACAAGAAATGTCTTTCCCAGGGACGTGTGGCCTGAGGGGAGGGGGCTGGCAGTCCCCTGGGGACTCACTGGGCTCAGCAGCTCAGGCACAAGCTGCTTTCATCTCCAGACGAGGTGCCAGTGCCTGAGCTTGGGCTGGAGCTGCCCCTGAAAAGCATCTGCAAGAGCTGGAGAAAGCAGCTGGGGTGGGGAGATGTGTTTGCAGAGAGAGGTGGGAGAGAGCAGCGGAGGGTGAGTGATGGGGGAAGGACGTGGGGAATGCGGCTCCTGAGCTCGGGGCTGGGCTGGGATGTGGGATCCTGGCTCTGAGGGGAACGTTGCGGGGTCTGTGGGGGTCCAGGGACCTCCAGCCACCCCCAGATGGGTGTTTGCAGAGCAGCTGCAGAGTTTTGGCCCCGACTCATTCAGGTTTTCTCCCGCTCTGACGGTCTCTTGGGTCTGGATGTGGATCCAAGGAGCAGGATCCTCCAAGCTGGCAGGGAAATGATGATGGAGAAGGAGCTGAAGTGGGAGAAAGAGCAAAAACGTCCCCAAGTCGGTGCCATCAAGTCAGTGTCAAAATGATGGATGACTGAAAGGAATCAGTGCAAGCAAGCCCCGAGGAAAGGAAAGGGATGGGCAAAGGAATGAATGAAGTGTCAGCGAAGGGCAAGGAGCAGAAGGCACGAAATGTGCGGGCAAGGGAAGGAACGGGTGCAGAAAGGGCTGGTGCAGGCAAGAGAGAAACGCAGGGCGAGGCGAGGGCAGCGGCGGCAAAAGCGAGAGGTGCCCGAGGTGGTTTCGAACCCTTGACCTCGAGCGTTTGAGTCGGGTGCTCTGCCGGCTGCGCTAGCCGGGAGGCGCTCGGCTGCCCTCTGCCGGCCGCACAAGGCCTCGATCGCACGACGCCCCGCCTTCGCTTTGCCACCTTTTGCTGCCTTTTCACCCCTTTTTGCTTCGTTTTTGCACCTTTTTGGCTCCTTTTTACCCATTTTTCGTTCAGTTTTGCAATACTTTTGCTCTTTTTCACACATTTTTTGTTCATTTTTTGCACCTTTTTGGTTCCTTTTCACCTCTTTTTGGTTCGTTTTTGCACCTTTTTGGCTCCTTTTTACCCATTTTTCGTTCATTTTTGCACTATTTTTGCTCTTTTTCACCCCTTTTTAGTTCGTTTTTGCAGCTTTTTGGTTCCTTTTCACCCCTTTTTGCTTCGTTTTTGCACCTTTTTGGTTCCTTTTCACCCCTTTTTGGTTCCTTTTTACTGCTTTTTGGTTCGGTTTTGCACCTTTTTGGCTCCTTTTTACCCCTTTCTGGTTCGTTTTTGCACCTTTTTGTCTCCTTTTCACCCCTTTTTGGTTCCTTTTTACCGCTTTTTGGTTCGTTTTGGACCTTTTTGGCTCCTTTTTACCCATTTCTGGTTCATTTTTGCACCTTTTTGGTTCTTTTTCACCCCTTTTTGGTTCCTTTTCACCCCTTTTTGGTTCGTTTTTGCAGCTTTTTGGTTCCTTTTCAGCCCTTTTTGGCAAAGTGCCCCTTTGCAGGCACGGGCACAGACACGTCTGTGATGGACACACGGCCCTGCCCTGGGCCATGGCGGAGCAGCACAGGGAGCCCGGGGCACGGAGGGGACCCTGCGTGGCCGTCCCTGGGCTGGGCTGGGGCGGGAGCTCAGAGGCAGCCAGGAACAGTCTGTGCCCCGGGCCCTGGGCTCCCGTCACAGACCCGAGCAGACGGCTCCGGCGTCCTCTTTGTGCCCGCAGTCGTGCCGCCCCCAGGGCCCGGCCGGGCGGTCCCAGAGAGCGGCTTCGGCCCCTTTTACCCTGGCAAACCACCCCCACGGCCTCGGCCATGCCTCGGCGCGGCCTCAGCCGGGGAGGCGCTGCAGAGGCTCAGCTGGGCCTCGTGCCCCTGGCACCGCAGCCCTCGCAGCCCCACGGGGCCCGGCCCTCGCTCGGCCGTGGCCGGGTTGGAGGCCGTCTCTGCCTCTCCGCACCGCAGCTGCCGACACGCCACACGGGCCTCCGCCACGGCCCACTGCTCAGACAGGACTCTGCCCCACGGCTCCTGATGGAAGAGCTCCGCTCGCCCGGCGCACCGGCTCCCTCCCCCCACCAGCCGCAGGGACCCGGAGCCGGCGGGGCCTGGGCAGTCGTGGAATCACCCAGCATGGACTCACACAACCCTTTGGGCTGGCGCCAAAAGCCCCTCAAGCTGCTGCTGGGCTTGGCAGGGTGAGGGCAGGGCTGGGACTGCACCAGCTTCAAGGCCTTTTCCAGCCTAAGCCGCTGGTTCTCTGCTGGAGATGGGCCCTGGCAGCCAGTGTCCCTGGCAGGGAGCAGAGCTGACGAGTCACTTTGGGTTTTTTTCTCCCCAAAAAAAGCCAATTTAGGGGGGTTTCTCCCCAAAATTAGGTCACTTAGAGTTTTTTTCTCCCCCCAAATGAGGTCAATTTGGATTTTTCTCCCCAAAATGAGGTCGGTTTGGAGGTTTTCTCCCCAAAAAGAAGCCAGTTTAGGGGTTTTTCTCCCCAAAATGAGGTCAATCTGGATGCTCTTCCCGAAAATGAGGTTGGTTTGGGGATTGTTTTCTCCCCCAAATCAGCTCTATCGGGATTTTTCTCCCCAAAAGGATGTTGCTTTGGGGCTTTTCTCCCCAAAATGAAGCCAGTTTGTTCTTTTTCTCCCCCAAACGAGGTCAGTTTGGGGCTTTTCTCCCCAGAGCAAGGTCAGTTCATGTTTTTTCTCCCCCAAACGAGGTCACTTTGGGTTTCCCACCCCCCCTCCAGCCCCTCCCCGGCTACCTCGGAGCCTCCTCAGCGTGTCCTTCAGGATGCTGCTGCGCCAGGAGCTGGGACCCACTCGCTCTTCTGCCTCAGCTGCAGCCCCAGGCAGCTGCAAACTCACTTTCTCACACCTGGGGGAGGGGAAACCAGCCCCAAAATAACCCCAAAACAACCCTAAACAGCCTCAAAACAGCTCCAAAACAACTGATTTTTATTTCTCCCCCTTTCCTTTTCCCCCTTTTCCTTCCCCCTTTCCCTTTCCCCCTTTTCCTTCTCCCTTTCCCCCTTTCCCTTCCCCCTTTTCCTGCCCCCTTTCCCCCTTTTCCTTCTCCCTTTTCCTTCCCCCCTTTCCCTTTCCCCCCTTTCCTTTCCCCTTTTCCCCCTTTCCCTTTCCCCCTTTTCCTTTCCCTCTTTTCCCTTCCCCCCCTTTTCCCTGCAGAGGCCACATACCTGCTGACCGTGCTCCTCACATCCTGAGGGAAGGAAAGGGGAGAAAGAGGCTCATCAGGAGCTTCAGTCCTCAAACCATCATCCCCCCACGACCCACAAACACCCCCTGACCCATCCCTCTCCTGAGACCCCAGCCCAGCTGCTCCCTCTAAGCTCAGTTTTGGGCTGTTTACTCCCTTTTTTGTCCTCCAATTTGCCCTCCAAAGGCAGTGACTGGGATGAATCCACACACCAGCTGCTGGCTCTTCTCCTCTTGCCCCTCTGTCGAGGTCTCCAGGAGCTTGGTGCCATTTTTGCTCTGTCTCTTCTCAATCTCATTTCTCAGGTCTTCCAGCTGCAGAAAGGAGAGAGGGAGGGAGGCTCAGGTCCTGCTGGGAGAGCTGCCTGCTGCCCCCAGACCCTCAGCCCCAGCTCCCAGGGCTCAGCTGCTTCTGTCCTGAGGTGCCAAGGAAGGAGCAGCGAGATGGGCAACACCACGAGGAACATCTCCCCCAGGAGATCACCCACCAACCCCAATCCCTGACGGTTTTCCTCATGTTCACAGAGAAACCTGAGCCTGGGCGGGAAAGAACATCAACAAACCCAACTCAGTGGCAGAAAGCACCAGGGGTTTGGCTGGAAAGAGCCTGAGAAAAGCTCCAGAGGCCACGTGGATGTGGTTTGGGGGCAGAAAGGAGTGATATTGCTGCACTCACCAGCTCTGGAGCAGCACAAAGCAACTGAAAAGGGATCTAAATGACCCAAAAGCCAGTGCCCAGGGATGGCAGAGGTCAGAGAGGTCAGCACCTACCAGATCCTCCAGTTTTCTGCACCCCAGGGCTGGTCCTTCCCTCACAGACCTTCTCTCCCTCTCTCTCTTTCTCCCTCTCAGATATCCACCCTGGTTCCTCCCTCAGAGAACCAACAGAACCTGTTGTTTTATCCCTTTGATGGGGCCAAAACCTTCCCTTCCTGTTCCTCCCCAGCCAGGGACAGAGCTGAGCCTAGGAGGTGTCTCCTGGGCAGGGGGAGGTGGTGGCAGCTTTGCCTGGAGCAGCATCACGTTTCTCCCTTCAGCTCCTGACTTTTCCCCTTCTTTGGGGGCTCTGAATTTGCTGCTTTTTGTCCTTTATTTCCCCCCCTTTCAGGCACAAGCCATCAGCTTGGAATGGGATGCAGGACACCCGAACGTGGGTGAGAAGCTCTTGAGGGGTCTGTAAAAGACCCTCAGGGCACCAGAACGTGGGTGAGAAGCTCGAGGGGTCTGTAAAAGACTCTCAGGGCACCTTTTTGTTCTTTTTTGACCTTGTTGTGGTTCCTAGGAGACAAGAAATGTCTTTCCCAGGGACGTGTGGCCTGAGGGGAGGGGGCTGGCAGTCCCCTGGGGACTCACTGGGCTCAGCAGCTCAGGCACAAGCTGCTTTCATCTCCAGACGAGGTGCCAGTGCCTGAGCTTGGGCTGGAGCTGCCCCTGAAAAGCATCTGCAAGAGCTGGAGAAAGCAGCTGGGGTGGGGAGATGTGTTTGCAGAGAGAGGTGGGAGAGAGCAGCGGAGGGTGAGTGATGGGGGAAGGACGTGGGGAATGCGGCTCCTGAGCTCGGGGCTGGGCTGGGATGTGGGATCCTGGCTCTGAGGGGAACGTTGCGGGGTCTGTGGGGGTCCAGGGACCTCCAGCCACCCCCAGATGGGTGTTTGCAGAGCAGCTGCAGAGTTTTGGCCCCGACTCATTCAGGTTTTCTCCCGCTCTGACGGTCTCTTGGGTCTGGATGTGGATCCAAGGAGCAGGATCCTCCAAGCTGGCAGGGAAATGATGATGGAGAAGGAGCTGAAGTGGGAGAAAGAGCAAAAACGTCCCCAAGTCGGTGCCATCAAGTCAGTGTCAAAATGATGGATGACTGAAAGGAATCAGTGCAAGCAAGCCCCGAGGAAAGGAAAGGGATGGGCAAAGGAATGAATGAAGTGTCAGCGAAGGGCAAGGAGCAGAAGGCACGAAATGTGCGGGCAAGGGAAGGAACGGGTGCAGAAAGGGCTGGTGCAGGCAAGAGAGAAACGCGAGGGCAGCGGCGGCAAAAGCGAGAGGTGCCCGAGGTGGTTTCGAACCCTTGACCTCGAGCGTTTGAGTCGGGTGCTCTGCCGGCTGCGCTAGCCGGGAGGCGCTCGGCTGCCCTCTGCCGGCCGCACAAGGCCTCGATCGCACGACGCCCCGCCTTCGCTTTGGCACCTTTTGCTGCCTTTTCACCCCTTTTTGCTTCGTTTTTGCACCTTTTTGGCTCCTTTTTACCCATTTTTCGTTCATTTTTGCACTATTTTTGCTCTTTTTCACCCCTTTTTAGTTCGTTTTTGCAGCTTTTTGGTTCCTTTTCACCCCTTTTTGCTTCGTTTTTGCACCTTTTTGGTTCCTTTTCACCCCTTTTTGGTTCCTTTTTACTGCTTTTTGGTTCGTTTTTGCACCTTTTTGGCTCCTTTTCACCCCTTGCTGGTTCGTTTTTGCACCTTTTTGGCTCCTTTTCACCCCTTTTTGGTTCCTTTTTACCGCTTTTTGGTTCGTTTTGGACCTTTTTGGCTCCTTTTTACCCATTTCTGGTTCATTTTTGCACCTTTTTGGTTCTTTTTCACCCCTTTTTGGTTCCTTTTCACCCCTTTTTGGTTCGTTTTTGCAGCTTTTTGGTTCCTTTTCAGCCCTTTTTGGCAAAGTGCCCCTTTGCAGGCACGGGCACAGACACGTCTGTGATGGACACACGGCCCTGCCCTGGGCCATGGCGGAGCAGCACAGGGAGCCCGGGGCACGGAGGGGACCCTGCGTGGCCGTCCCTGGGCTGGGCTGGGGCGGGAGCTCAGAGGCAGCCAGGAACAGTCTGTGCCCCGGGCCCTGGGCTCCCGTCACAGACCCGAGCAGACGGCTCCGGCGTCCTCTTTGTGCCCGCAGTCGTGCCGCCCCCAGGGCCCGGCCGGGCGGTCCCAGAGAGCGGCTTCGGCCCCTTTTACCCTGGCAAACCACCCCCACGGCCTCGGCCATGCCTCGGCGCGGCCTCAGCCGGGGAGGCGCTGCAGAGGCTCAGCTGGGCCTCGTGCCCCTGGCACCGCAGCCCTCGCAGCCCCACGGGGCCCGGCCCTCGCTCGGCCGTGGCCGGGTTGGAGGCCGTCTCTGCCTCTCCGCACCGCAGCTGCCGACACGCCACACGGGCCTCCGCCACGGCCCACTGCTCAGACAGGACTCTGCCCCACGGCTCCTGATGGAAGAGCTCCGCTCGCCCGGCGCACCGGCTCCCTCCCCCCACCAGCCGCAGGGACCCGGAGCCGGCGGGGCCTGGGCAGTCGTGGAATCACCCAGCATGGACTCACACAACCCTTTGGGCTGGCGCCAAAAGCCCCTCAAGCTGCTGCTGGGCTTGGCAGGGTGAGGGCAGGGCTGGGACTGCACCAGCTTCAAGGCCTTTTCCAGCCTAAGCCGTTGGTTCTCTGCTGGAGATGGGCCCTGGCAGCCAGTGTCCCTGGCAGGGAGCAGAGCTGACGAGTCACTTTGGGTTTTTTTCTCCCCAAAAAAGCCAATTTAGGGGGGTTTCTCCCCAAAATTAGGTCACTTAGAGTTTTTTTCTCCCCCCAAATGAGGTCAATTTGGATTTTTCTCCCCAAAATGAGGTCGGTTTGGAGGTTTTCTCCCCAAAAAGAAGCCAGTTTAGGGGTTTTTCTCCCCAAAATGAGGTCAATCTGGATGCTCTTCCCCAAAATTGGTTGGTTTGGGGATTGTTTTCTCCCCCAAATCAGCTCTATCGGGATTTTTCTCCCCAAAAGGATGTTGCTTTGGGGCTTTTCTCCCCAAAATGAAGCCAGTTTGTTCTTTTTCTCCCCCCAAACGAGGTCAGTTTGGGGCTTTTCTCCCCAGAGCAAGGTCAGTTCATGTTTTTTCTCCCCCAAACGAGGTCACTTTGGGTTTCCCACCCCCCCTCCAGCCCCTCCCTGGCTACCTCGGAGCCTCCTCAGCGTGTCCTTCAGGATGCTGCTGCGCCAGGAGCTGGGACCCACTTCGCTCTTCTGCCTCAGCTGCAGCCCCAGGCAGCTGCAAACTCACTTTCTCACACCTGGGGGAGGGGAAACCAGCCCCAAAATAACCCCAAAACAACCCTAAACAGCCTCAAAACAGCTCCAAAACAACTGATTTTTATTTCTCCCCCTTTCCTTTTCCCCCTTTTCCTTCCCCCTTTCCCTTTCCCCCTTTTCCTTCTCCCTTTCCCCCTTTCCCTTCCCCCCTTTTCCTGCCCCCTTTCCCCCTTTTCCTTCTCCCTTTTCCTTCCCCCCTTTCCCTTTCCCCCCTTTCCTTTCCCCTTTTCCCCCTTTCCCTTTCCCCCTTTTCCTTTCCCTCTTTTCCCCTTCCCCCCCTTTTCCCTGCAGAGGCCACATACCTGCTGACCGTGCTCCTCACATCCTGAGGGAAGGAAAGGGGAGAAAGAGGCTCATCAGGAGCTTCAGTCCTCAAACCATCATCCCCCCACGACCCACAAACACCCCCTGACCCATCCCTCTCCTGAGACCCCAGCCCAGCTGCTCCCTCTAAGCTCAGTTTTGGGCTGTTTACTCCCTTTTTTGTCCTCCAATTTGCCCTCCAAAGGCAGTGGACTGGGATGAATCCACACACCAGCTGCTGGCTCTTCTCCTCTTGCCCCTCTGTCGAGGTCTCCAGGAGCTTGGTGCCATTTTTGCTCTGTCTCTTCTCAATCTCATTTCTCAGGTCTTCCAGCTGCAGAAAGGAGAGAGGGAGGGAGGCTCAGGTCCTGCTGGGAGAGCTGCCTGCTGCCCCCAGACCCTCAGCCCCAGCTCCCAGGGCTCAGCTGCTTCTGTCCTGAGGTGCCAAGGAAGGAGCAGCGAGATGGGCAACACCACGAGGAACATCTCCCCCAGGAGATCACCCACCAACCCCAATCCCTGACGGTTTTCCTCATGTTCACAGAGAAACCTGAGCCTGGGCGGGAAAGAACATCAACAAACCCAACTCAGTGGCAGAAAGCACCAGGGGTTTGGCTGGAAAGAGCCTGAGAAAAGCTCCAGAGGCCACGTGGATGTGGTTTGGGGGCAGAAAGGAGTGATATTGCTGCACTCACCAGCTCTGGAGCAGCACAAAGCAACTGAAAAGGGATCTAAATGACCCAAAAGCCAGTGCCCAGGGATGGCAGAGGTCAGAGAGGTCAGCACCTACCAGATCCTCCAGTTTTCTGCACCCCAGGGCTGGTCCTTCCCTCACAGACCTTCTCTCCCTCTCTCTCTTTCTCCCTCTCAGATATCCACCCTGGTTCCTCCCTCAGAGAACCAACAGAACCTGTTGTTTTATCCCTTTGATGGGGCCAAAACCTTCCCTTCCTGTTCCTCCCCAGCCAGGGACAGAGCTGAGCCTAGGAGGTGTCTCCTGGGCAGGGGGAGGTGGTGGCAGCTTTGCCTGGAGCAGCATCACGTTTCTCCCTTCAGCTCCTGACTTTTCCCCTTCTTTGGGGGCTCTGAATTTGCTGCTTTTTGTCCTTTATTTCCCCCCCTTTCAGGCACAAGCCATCAGCTTGGAATGGGATGCAGGACACCCGAACGTGGGTGAGAAGCTCTTGAGGGGTCTGTAAAAGACCCTCAGGGCACCAGAACGTGGGTGAGAAGCTCGAGGGGTCTGTAAAAGACTCTCAGGGCACCTTTTTGTTCTTTTTTGACCTTGTTGTGGTTCCTAGGAGACAAGAAATGTCTTTCCCAGGGACGTGTGGCCTGAGGGGAGGGGGCTGGCAGTCCCCTGGGGACTCACTGGGCTCAGCAGCTCAGGCACAAGCTGCTTTCATCTCCAGACGAGGTGCCAGTGCCTGAGCTTGGGCTGGAGCTGCCCCTGAAAAGCATCTGCAAGAGCTGGAGAAAGCAGCTGGGGTGGGGAGATGTGTTTGCAGAGAGAGGTGGGAGAGAGCAGCGGAGGGTGAGTGATGGGGGAAGGACGTGGGGAATGCGGCTCCTGAGCTCGGGGCTGGGCTGGGATGTGGGATCCTGGCTCTGAGGGGAACGTTGCGGGGTCTGTGGGGGTCCAGGGACCTCCAGCCACCCCCAGATGGGTGTTTGCAGAGCAGCTGCAGAGTTTTGGCCCCGACTCATTCAGGTTTTCTCCCGCTCTGACGGTCTCTTGGGTCTGGATGTGGATCCAAGGAGCAGGATCCTCCAAGCTGGCAGGGAAATGATGATGGAGAAGGAGCTGAAGTGGGAGAAAGAGCAAAAACGTCCCCAAGTCGGTGCCATCAAGTCAGTGTCAAAATGATGGATGACTGAAAGGAATCAGTGCAAGCAAGCCCCGAGGAAAGGAAAGGGATGGGCAAAGGAATGAATGAAGTGTCAGCGAAGGGCAAGGAGCAGAAGGCACGAAATGTGCGGGCAAGGGAAGGAACGGGTGCAGAAAGGGCTGGTGCAGGCAAGAGAGAAACGCGAGGGCAGCGGCGGCAAAAGCGAGAGGTGCCCGAGGTGGTTTCGAACCCTTGACCTCGAGCGTTTGAGTCGGGTGCTCTGCCGGCTGCGCTAGCCGGGAGGCGCTCGGCTGCCCTCTGCCGGCCGCACAAGGCCTCGATCGCACGACGCCCCGCCTTCGCTTTGGCACCTTTTGCTGCCTTTTCACCCCTTTTTGCTTCGTTTTTGCACCTTTTTGGCTCCTTTTTACCCATTTTTCGTTCATTTTTGCACTATTTTTGCTCTTTTTCACCCCTTTTTAGTTCGTTTTTGCAGCTTTTTGGTTCCTTTTCACCCCTTTTTGCTTCGTTTTTGCACCTTTTTGGTTCCTTTTCACCCCTTTTTGGTTCCTTTTTACTGCTTTTTGGTTCGTTTTTGCACCTTTTTGGCTCCTTTTCACCCCTTGCTGGTTCGTTTTTGCACCTTTTTGGCTCCTTTTCACCCCTTTTTGGTTCCTTTTTACCGCTTTTTGGTTCGTTTTGGACCTTTTTGGCTCCTTTTTACCCATTTCTGGTTCATTTTTGCACCTTTTTGGTTCTTTTTCACCCCTTTTTGGTTCCTTTTCACCCCTTTTTGGTTCGTTTTTGCAGCTTTTTGGTTCCTTTTCAGCCCTTTTTGGCAAAGTGCCCCTTTGCAGGCACGGGCACAGACACGTCTGTGATGGACACACGGCCCTGCCCTGGGCCATGGCGGAGCAGCACAGGGAGCCCGGGGCACGGAGGGGACCCTGCGTGGCCGTCCCTGGGCTGGGCTGGGGCGGGAGCTCAGAGGCAGCCAGGAACAGTCTGTGCCCCGGGCCCTGGGCTCCCGTCACAGACCCGAGCAGACGGCTCCGGCGTCCTCTTTGTGCCCGCAGTCGTGCCGCCCCCAGGGCCCGGCCGGGCGGTCCCAGAGAGCGGCTTCGGCCCCTTTTACCCTGGCAAACCACCCCCACGGCCTCGGCCATGCCTCGGCGCGGCCTCAGCCGGGGAGGCGCTGCAGAGGCTCAGCTGGGCCTCGTGCCCCTGGCACCGCAGCCCTCGCAGCCCCACGGGGCCCGGCCCTCGCTCGGCCGTGGCCGGGTTGGAGGCCGTCTCTGCCTCTCCGCACCGCAGCTGCCGACACGCCACACGGGCCTCCGCCACGGCCCACTGCTCAGACAGGACTCTGCCCCACGGCTCCTGATGGAAGAGCTCCGCTCGCCCGGCGCACCGGCTCCCTCCCCCCACCAGCCGCAGGGACCCGGAGCCGGCGGGGCCTGGGCAGTCGTGGAATCACCCAGCATGGACTCACACAACCCTTTGGGCTGGCGCCAAAAGCCCCTCAAGCTGCTGCTGGGCTTGGCAGGGTGAGGGCAGGGCTGGGACTGCACCAGCTTCAAGGCCTTTTCCAGCCTAAGCCGTTGGTTCTCTGCTGGAGATGGGCCCTGGCAGCCAGTGTCCCTGGCAGGGAGCAGAGCTGACGAGTCACTTTGGGTTTTTTTCTCCCCAAAAAAGCCAATTTAGGGGGGTTTCTCCCCAAAATTAGGTCACTTAGAGTTTTTTTCTCCCCCAAAATGAGGTCAATTTGGATTTTTCTCCCCAAAATGAGGTCGGTTTGGAGGTTTTCTCCCCAAAAAGAAGCCAGTTTAGGGGTTTTTCTCCCCAAAATGAGGTCAATCTGGATGCTCTTCCCCAAAATGAGGTTGGTTTGGGGATTGTTTTCTCCCCCAAATCAGCTCTATCGGGATTTTTCTCCCCAAAAGGATGTTGCTTTGGGGCTTTTCTCCCCAAAATGAAGCCAGTTTGTTCTTTTTCTCCCCCAAACGAGGTCAGTTTGGGGCTTTTCTCCCCAGAGCAAGGTCAGTTCATGTTTTTTCTCCCCCAAACGAGGTCACTTTGGGTTTCCCACCCCCCCTCCAGCCCCTCCCTGGCTACCTCGGAGCCTCCTCAGCGTGTCCTTCAGGATGCTGCTGCGCCAGGAGCTGGGACCCACTCGCTCTTCTGCCTCAGCTGCAGCCCCAGGCAGCTGCAAACTCACTTTCTCACACCTGGGGGAGGGGAAACCAGCCCCAAAATAACCCCAAAACAACCCTAAACAGCCTCAAAACAGCTCCAAAACAACTGATTTTTATTTCTCCCCCTTTCCTTTTCCCCCTTTTCCTTCCCCCTTTCCCTTTCCCCCTTTTCCTTCTCCCTTTCCCCCTTTCCCTTCCCCCTTTTCCTGCCCCCTTTCCCCCTTTTCCTTCTCCCTTTTCCTTCCCCCCTTTCCCTTTCCCCCCTTTCCTTTCCCCTTTTCCCCCTTTCCCTTTCCCCCTTTTCCTTTCCCTCTTTTCCCTTCCCCCCCTTTTCCCTGCAGAGGCCACATACCTGCTGACCGTGCTCCTCACATCCTGAGGGAAGGAAAGGGGAGAAAGAGGCTCATCAGGAGCTTCAGTCCTCAAACCATCATCCCCCCACGACCCACAAACACCCCCTGACCCATCCCTCTCCTGAGACCCCAGCCCAGCTGCTCCCTCTAAGCTCAGTTTTGGGCTGTTTACTCCCTTTTTTGTCCTCCAATTTGCCCTCCAAAGGCAGTGACTGGGATGAATCCACACACCAGCTGCTGGCTCTTCTCCTCTTGCCCCTCTGTCGAGGTCTCCAGGAGCTTGGTGCCATTTTTGCTCTGTCTCTTCTCAATCTCATTTCTCAGGTCTTCCAGCTGCAGAAAGGAGAGAGGGAGGGAGGCTCAGGTCCTGCTGGGAGAGCTGCCTGCTGCCCCCAGACCCTCAGCCCCAGCTCCCAGGGCTCAGCTGCTTCTGTCCTGAGGTGCCAAGGAAGGAGCAGCGAGATGGGCAACACCACGAGGAACATCTCCCCCAGGAGATCACCCACCAACCCCAATCCCTGACGGTTTTCCTCATGTTCACAGAGAAACCTGAGCCTGGGCGGGAAAGAACATCAACAAACCCAACTCAGTGGCAGAAAGCACCAGGGGTTTGGCTGGAAAGAGCCTGAGAAAAGCTCCAGAGGCCACGTGGATGTGGTTTGGGGGCAGAAAGGAGTGATATTGCTGCACTCACCAGCTCTGGAGCAGCACAAAGCAACTGAAAAGGGATCTAAATGACCCAAAAGCCAGTGCCCAGGGATGGCAGAGGTCAGAGAGGTCAGCACCTACCAGATCCTCCAGTTTTCTGCACCCCAGGGCTGGTCCTTCCCTCACAGACCTTCTCTCCCTCTCTCTCTTTCTCCCTCTCAGATATCCACCCTGGTTCCTCCCTCAGAGAACCAACAGAACCTGTTGTTTTATCCCTTTGATGGGGCCAAAACCTTCCCTTCCTGTTCCTCCCCAGCCAGGGACAGAGCTGAGCCTAGGAGGTGTCTCCTGGGCAGGGGGAGGTGGTGGCAGCTTTGCCTGGAGCAGCATCACGTTTCTCCCTTCAGCTCCTGACTTTTCCCCTTCTTTGGGGGCTCTGAATTTGCTGCTTTTTGTCCTTTATTTCCCCCCCTTTCAGGCACAAGCCATCAGCTTGGAATGGGATGCAGGACACCCGAACGTGGGTGAGAAGCTCTTGAGGGGTCTGTAAAAGACCCTCAGGGCACCAGAACGTGGGTGAGAAGCTCTTGAGGGGTCTGTAAAAGACCCTCAGGGCACCAGAACGTGGGTGAGAAGCTCTTGAGGGGTCTGTAAAAGACCCTCAGGGCACCAGAACGTGGGTGAGAAGCTCGAGGGGTCTGTAAAAGACTCTCAGGGCACCTTTTTGTTCTTTTTTGACCTTGTTGTGGTTCCTAGGAGACAAGAAATGTCTTTCCCAGGGACGTGTGGCCTGAGGGGAGGGGGCTGGCAGTCCCCTGGGGACTCACTGGGCTCAGCAGCTCAGGCACAAGCTGCTTTCATCTCCAGACGAGGTGCCAGTGCCTGAGCTTGGGCTGGAGCTGCCCCTGAAAAGCATCTGCAAGAGCTGGAGAAAGCAGCTGGGGTGGGGAGATGTGTTTGCAGAGAGAGGTGGGAGAGAGCAGCGGAGGGTGAGTGATGGGGGAAGGACGTGGGGAATGCGGCTCCTGAGCTCGGGGCTGGGCTGGGATGTGGGATCCTGGCTCTGAGGGGAACGTTGCGGGGTCTGTGGGGGTCCAGGGACCTCCAGCCACCCCCAGATGGGTGTTTGCAGAGCAGCTGCAGAGTTTTGGCCCCGACTCATTCAGGTTTTCTCCCGCTCTGACGGTCTCTTGGGTCTGGATGTGGATCCAAGGAGCAGGATCCTCCAAGCTGGCAGGGAAATGATGATGGAGAAGGAGCTGAAGTGGGAGAAAGAGCAAAAACGTCCCCAAGTCGGTGCCATCAAGTCAGTGTCAAAATGATGGATGACTGAAAGGAATCAGTGCAAGCAAGCCCCGAGGAAAGGAAAGGGATGGGCAAAGGAATGAATGAAGTGTCAGCGAAGGGCAAGGAGCAGAAGGCACGAAATGTGCGGGCAAGGGAAGGAACGGGTGCAGAAAGGGCTGGTGCAGGCAAGAGAGAAACGCAGGGCGAGGCGAGGGCAGCGGCGGCAAAAGCGAGAGGTGCCCGAGGTGGTTTCGAACCCTTGACCTCGAGCGTTTGAGTCGGGTGCTCTGCCGGCTGCGCTAGCCGGGAGGCGCTCGGCTGCCCTCTGCCGGCCGCACAAGGCCTCGATCGCACGACGCCCCGCCTTCGCTTTGGCACCTTTTGCTGCCTTTTCACCCCTTTTTGCTTCCTTTTCACCCCTCTTTGATTCCTTTTCACCCCTTTTTGCTTCGTTTTGCACCTTTTTGGTTCCTTTTCACCCCTTTTTGCTTCATTTCTGCACCTTTTTGCTGCCTTTTCTCTCATTTTTTGTTCGTTTTTTGCAGATTTGGTTCCTTTTCATCCCTTTTTGCTTCATTTCTGCACCTTTTTGCTTCCTTTTCACCCCTCTTTGATTCCTTTTCACCCCTTTTTTCTTCGTTTTTGCACCTTTTTGGTTCCTTTTCACCCCTTTTTGCTTCATTTCTGCACCTTTTTGCTTCCTTTTCACCCCTTTTTGGTTCGTTTTTGCACCTTTTTGGCTCCTTTTCACCCCTTTTTGGTTCCTTTTTACTGCTTTTTGGTTCGTTTTGGACCTTTTTGCCTCCTTTTTACCCATTTCTGGTTCATTTTTGCACCTTTTTGGTTCCTTTTCACCCCTTTTTGGTTCGTTTTTGCACCTTTTTGGTTCCTTTTCAGCCCTTTTTTCTTCGTTTTTGCAGCTTTTTGGTTCCTTTTCACCCCTTTTTGGTTCGTTTTTGCAGCTTTTTGGTTCCTTTTCAGCCCTTTTTGGCAAAGTGCCCCTTTGCAGGCACGGGCACAGACACGTCTGTGATGGACACACGGCCCTGCCCTGGGCCATGGCGGAGCAGCACAGGGAGCCCGGGGCACGGAGGGGACCCTGCGTGGCCGTCCCTGGGCTGGGCTGGGGCGGGAGCTCAGAGGCAGCCAGGAACAGTCTGTGCCCCGGGCCCTGGGCTCCCGTCACAGACCCGAGCAGACGGCTCCGGCGTCCTCTTTGTGCCCGCAGTCGTGCCGCCCCCAGGGCCCGGCCGGGCGGTCCCAGAGAGCGGCTTCGGCCCCTTTTACCCTGGCAAACCACCCCCACGGCCTCGGCCATGCCTCGGCGCGGCCTCAGCCGGGGAGGCGCTGCAGAGGCTCAGCTGGGCCTCGTGCCCCTGGCACCGCAGCCCTCGCAGCCCCACGGGGCCCGGCCCTCGCTCGGCCGTGGCCGGGTTGGAGGCCGTCTCTGCCTCTCCGCACCGCAGCTGCCGACACGCCACACGGGCCTCCGCCACGGCCCACTGCTCAGACAGGACTCTGCCCCACGGCTCCTGATGGAAGAGCTCCGCTCGCCCGGCGCACCGGCTCCCTCCCCCCCACCAGCCGCAGGGACCCGGAGCCGGCGGGGCCTGGGCAGTCGTGGAATCACCCAGCATGGACTCACACAACCCTTTGGGCTGGCGCCAAAAGCCCCTCAAGCTGCTGCTGGGCTTGGCAGGGTGAGGGCAGGGCTGGGACTGCACCAGCTTCAAGGCCTTTTCCAGCCTAAGCCGCTGGTTCTCTGCTGGAGATGGGCCCTGGCAGCCAGTGTCCCTGGCAGGGAGCAGAGCTGACGAGTCACTTTGGGTTTTTTTCTCCCCAAAAAAGCCAATTTAGGGGGGTTTCTCCCCAAAATTAGGTCACTTAGAGTTTTTTTCTCCCCCCAAATGAGGTCAATTTGGATTTTTCTCCCCAAAATGAGGTCGGTTTGGAGGTTTTCTCCCCAAAAAGAAGCCAGTTTAGGGGTTTTTCTCCCCAAAATGAGGTCAATCTGGATGCTCTTCCCCAAAATGAGGTTGGTTTGGGGATTGTTTTCTCCCCCAAATCAGCTCTATCGGGATTTTTCTCCCCAAAAGGATGTTGCTTTGGGGCTTTTCTCCCCAAAATGAAGCCAGTTTGTTCTTTTTCTCCCCCAAACGAGGTCAGTTTGGGGCTTTTCTCCCCAGAGCAAGGTCAGTTCATGTTTTTTCTCCCCCAAACGAGGTCACTTTGGGTTTCCCACCCCCCCTCCAGCCCCTCCCCGGCTACCTCGGAGCCTCCTCAGCGTGTCCTTCAGGATGCTGCTGCGCCAGGAGCTGGGACCCACTCGCTCTTCTGCCTCAGCTGCAGCCCCAGGCAGCTGCAAACTCACTTTCTCACACCTGGGGGAGGGGAAACCAGCCCCAAAATAACCCCAAAACAACCCTAAACAGCCTCAAAACAGCTCCAAAACAACTGATTTTTATTTCTCCCCCTTTCCTTTTCCCCCTTTTCCTTCCCCCTTTCCCTTTCCCCCTTTTCCTTCTCCCTTTCCCCCTTTCCCTTCCCCCTTTTCCTGCCCCCTTTCCCCCTTTTCCTTCTCCCTTTTCCTTCCCCCCTTTCCCTTTCCCCCCTTTCCTTTCCCCTTTTCCCCCTTTCCCTTTCCCCCTTTTCCTTTCCCTCTTTTCCCTTCCCCCCCTTTTCCCTGCAGAGGCCACATACCTGCTGACCGTGCTCCTCACATCCTGAGGGAAGGAAAGGGGAGAAAGAGGCTCATCAGGAGCTTCAGTCCTCAAACCATCATCCCCCCACGACCCACAAACACCCCCTGACCCATCCCTCTCCTGAGACCCCAGCCCAGCTGCTCCCTCTAAGCTCAGTTTTGGGCTGTTTACTCCCTTTTTTGTCCTCCAATTTGCCCTCCAAAGGCAGTGACTGGGATGAATCCACACACCAGCTGCTGGCTCTTCTCCTCTTGCCCCTCTGTCGAGGTCTCCAGGAGCTTGGTGCCATTTTTGCTCTGTCTCTTCTCAATCTCATTTCTCAGGTCTTCCAGCTGCAGAAAGGAGAGAGGGAGGGAGGCTCAGGTCCTGCTGGGAGAGCTGCCTGCTGCCCCCAGACCCTCAGCCCCAGCTCCCAGGGCTCAGCTGCTTCTGTCCTGAGGTGCCAAGGAAGGAGCAGCGAGATGGGCAACACCACGAGGAACATCTCCCCCAGGAGATCACCCACCAACCCCAATCCCTGACGGTTTTCCTCATGTTCACAGAGAAACCTGAGCCTGGGCGGGAAAGAACATCAACAAACCCAACTCAGTGGCAGAAAGCACCAGGGGTTTGGCTGGAAAGAGCCTGAGAAAAGCTCCAGAGGCCACGTGGATGTGGTTTGGGGGCAGAAAGGAGTGATATTGCTGCACTCACCAGCTCTGGAGCAGCACAAAGCAACTGAAAAGGGATCTAAATGACCCAAAAGCCAGTGCCCAGGGATAGCAGAGGTCAGAGAGGTCAGCACCTACCAGATCCTCCAGTTTTCTGCACCCCAGGGCTGGTCCTTCCCTCACAGACCTTCTCTCCCTCTCTCTCTTTCTCCCTCTCAGATATCCACCCTGGTTCCTCCCTCAGAGAACCAACAGAACCTGTTGTTTTATCCCTTTGATGGGGCCAAAACCTTCTCTTCCTGTTCCTCCCCAGCCAGGGACAGAGCTGAGCCTAGGAGGTGTCTCCTGGGCAGGGGGAGGTGGTGGCAGCTTTGCCTGGAGCAGCATCACGTTTCTCCCTTCAGCTCCTGACTTTTCCCCTTCTTTGGGGGCTCTGAATTTGCTGCTTTTTGTCCTTTATTTCCCCCCCTTTCAGGCACAAGCCATCAGCTTGGAATGGGATGCAGGACACCCGAACGTGGGTGAGAAGCTCTTGAGGGGTCTGTAAAAGACCCTCAGGGCACCAGAACGTGGGTGAGAAGCTCTTGAGGGGTCTGTAAAAGACCCTCAGGGCACCAGAACGTGGGTGAGAAGCTCGAGGGGTCTGTAAAAGACTCTCAGGGCACCTTTTTGTTCTTTTTTGACCTTGTTGTGGTTCCTAGGAGACAAGAAATGTCTTTCCCAGGGACGTGTGGCCTGAGGGGAGGGGGCTGGCAGTCCCCTGGGGACTCACTGGGCTCAGCAGCTCAGGCACAAGCTGCTTTCATCTCCAGACGAGGTGCCAGTGCCTGAGCTTGGGCTGGAGCTGCCCCTGAAAAGCATCTGCAAGAGCTGGAGAAAGCAGCTGGGGTGGGGAGATGTGTTTGCAGAGAGAGGTGGGAGAGAGCAGCGGAGGGTGAGTGATGGGGGAAGGACGTGGGGAATGTGGCTCCTGAGCTCGGGGCTGGGCTGGGATGTGGGATCCTGGCTCTGAGGGGAACGTTGCGGGGTCTGTGGGGGTCCAGGGACCTCCAGCCACCCCCAGATGGGTGTTTGCAGAGCAGCTGCAGAGTTTTGGCCCCGACTCATTCAGGTTTTCTCCCGCTCTGACGGTCTCTTGGGTCTGGATGTGGATCCAAGGAGCAGGATCCTCCAAGCTGGCAGGGAAATGATGATGGAGAAGGAGCTGAAGTGGGAGAAAGAGCAAAAACGTCCCCAAGTCGGTGCCATCAAGTCAGTGTCAAAATGATGGATGACTGAAAGGAATCAGTGCAAGCAAGCCCCGAGGAAAGGAAAGGGATGGGCAAAGGAATGAATGAAGTGTCAGCGAAGGGCAAGGAGCAGAAGGCACGAAATGTGCGGGCAAGGGAAGGAACGGGTGCAGAAAGGGCTGGTGCAGGCAAGAGAGAAACGCAGGGCGAGGCGAGGGCAGCGGCGGCAAAAGCGAGAGGTGCCCGAGGTGGTTTCGAACCCTTGACCTCGAGCGTTTGAGTCGGGTGCTCTGCCGGCTGCGCTAGCCGGGAGGCGCTCGGCTGCCCTCTGCCGGCCGCACAAGGCCTCGATCGCACGACGCCCCGCCTTCGCTTTGGCACCTTTTGCTGCCTTTTCACCCCTTTTTGCTTCCTTTTCACCCCTCTTTGATTCCTTTTCACCCCTTTTTGCTTCGTTTTGCACCTTTTTGGTTCCTTTTCACCCCTTTTTGCTTCATTTCTGCACCTTTTTGCTGCCTTTTCTCTCATTTTTTGTTCGTTTTTTGCAGATTTGGTTCCTTTTCATCCCTTTTTGCTTCATTTCTGCACCTTTTTGCTTCCTTTTCACCCCTCTTTGATTCCTTTTCACCCCTTTTTTCTTCGTTTTTGCACCTTTTTGGTTCCTTTTCACCCCTTTTTGCTTCATTTCTGCACCTTTTTGCTTCCTTTTCACCCCTTTTTGGTTCGTTTTTGCACCTTTTTGGCTCCTTTTCACCCCTTTTTGGTTCCTTTTTACTGCTTTTTGGTTCGTTTTGGACCTTTTTGCCTCCTTTTTACCCATTTCTGGTTCATTTTTGCACCTTTTTGGTTCCTTTTCACCCCTTTTTGGTTCGTTTTTGCACCTTTTTGGTTCCTTTTCAGCCCTTTTTTCTTCGTTTTTGCAGCTTTTTGGTTCCTTTTCACCCCTTTTTGGTTCGTTTTTGCAGCTTTTTGGTTCCTTTTCAGCCCTTTTTGGCAAAGTGCCCCTTTGCAGCCACGGGCACAGACACGTCTGTGATGGACACACGGCCCTGCCCTGGGCCATGGCGGAGCAGCACAGGGAGCCCGGGGCACGGAGGGGACCCTGCGTGGCCGTCCCTGGGCTGGGCTGGGGCGGGAGCTCAGAGGCAGCCAGGAACAGTCTGTGCCCCGGGCCCTGGGCTCCCGTCACAGACCCGAGCAGACGGCTCCGGCGTCCTCTTTGTGCCCGCAGTCGTGCCGCCCCCAGGGCCCGGCCGGGCGGTCCCAGAGAGCGGCTTCGGCCCCTTTTACCCTGGCAAACCACCCCCACGGCCTCGGCCATGCCTCGGCGCGGCCTCAGCCGGGGAGGCGCTGCAGAGGCTCAGCTGGGCCTCGTGCCCCTGGCACCGCAGCCCTCGCAGCCCCACGGGGCCCGGCCCTCGCTCGGCCGTGGCCGGGTTGGAGGCCGTCTCTGCCTCTCCGCACCGCAGCTGCCGACACGCCACACGGGCCTCCGCCACGGCCCACTGCTCAGACAGGACTCTGCCCCACGGCTCCTGATGGAAGAGCTCCGCTCGCCCGGCACACCGGCTCCCTCCCCCCACCAGCCGCAGGGACCCGGAGCCGGCGGGGCCTGGGCAGTCGTGGAATCACCCAGCATGGACTCACACAACCCTTTGGGCTGGCGCCAAAAGCCCCTCAAGCTGCTGCTGGGCTTGGCAGGGTGAGGGCAGGGCTGGGACTGCACCAGCTTCAAGGCCTTTTCCAGCCTAAGCCGTTGGTTCTCTGCTGGAGATGGGCCCTGGCAGCCAGTGTCCCTGGCAGGGAGCAGAGCTGACGAGTCACTTTGGGTTTTTTTCTCCCCAAAAAAGCCAATTTAGGGGGGTTTCTCCCCAAAATTAGGTCACTTAGAGTTTTTTTCTCCCCCCAAATGAGGTCAATTTGGATTTTTCTCCCCAAAATGAGGTCGGTTTGGAGGTTTTCTCCCCAAAAAGAAGCCAGTTTAGGGGTTTTTCTCCCCAAAATGAGGTCAATCTGGATGCTCTTCCCCAAAATGAGGTTGGTTTGGGGATTGTTTTCTCCCCCAAATCAGCTCTATCGGGATTTTTCTCCCCAAAAGGATGTTGCTTTGGGGCTTTTCTCCCCAAAATGAAGCCAGTTTGTTCTTTTTCTCCCCCAAACGAGGTCAGTTTGGGGCTTTTCTCCAAGGAGCAAGGTCAGTTCATGTTTTTTCTCCCCCAAACGAGGTCACTTTGGGTTTCCCAACCCCCTCCAGCCCCTCCCCGGCTACCTCGGAGCCTCCTCAGCGTGTCCTTCAGGATGCTGCTGCGCCAGGAGCTGGGACCCACTCGCTCTTCTGCCTCAGCTGCAGCCCCAGGCAGCTGCAAACTCACTTTCTCACACCTGGGGGAGGGGAAACCAGCCCCAAAATAACCCCAAAACAACCCTAAACAGCCTCAAAACAGCTCCAAAACAACTGATTTTTATTTCTCCCCTTTTCCCCCTTTTCCTTCCCCCTTTCCCTTTCCCCCTTTTCCTTCTCCCTTTCCCCCTTTCCCTTTCCCCCTTTTCCTTTCCCTCTTTTCCCTTCCCCCCCCTTTTCCCTGCAGAGGCCACATACCTGCTGACCGTGCTCCTCACATCCTGAGGGAAGGAAAGGGGAGAAAGAGGCTCATCAGGAGCTTCAGTCCTCAAACCATCATCCCCCCACGACCCACAAACACCCCCTGACCCATCCCTCTCCTGAGACCCCAGCCCAGCTGCTCCCTCTAAGCTCAGTTTTGGGCTGTTTACTCCCTTTTTTGTCCTCCAATTTGCCCTCCAAAGGCAGTGACTGGGATGAATCCACACACCAGCTGCTGGCTCTTCTCCTCTTGCCCCTCTGTCGAGGTCTCCAGGAGCTTGGTGCCATTTTTGCTCTGTCTCTTCTCAATCTCATTTCTCAGGTCTTCCAGCTGCAGAAAGGAGAGAGGGAGGGAGGCTCAGGTCCTGCTGGGAGAGCTGCCTGCTGCCCCCAGACCCTCAGCCCCAGCTCCCAGGGCTCAGCTGCTTCTGTCCTGAGGTGCCAAGGAAGGAGCAGCGAGATGGGCAACACCACGAGGAACATCTCCCCCAGGAGATCACCCACCAACCCCAATCCCTGACGGTTTTCCTCATGTTCACAGAGAAACCTGAGCCTGGGCGGGAAAGAACATCAACAAACCCAACTCAGTGGCAGAAAGCACCAGGGGTTTGGCTGGAAAGAGCCTGAGAAAAGCTCCAGAGGCCACGTGGATGTGGTTTGGGGGCAGAAAGGAGTGATATTGCTGCACTCACCAGCTCTGGAGCAGCACAAAGCAACTGAAAAGGGATCTAAATGACCCAAAAGCCAGTGCCCAGGGATGGCAGAGGTCAGAGAGGTCAGCACCTACCAGATCCTCCAGTTTTCTGCACCCCAGGGCTGGTCCTTCCCTCACAGACCTTCTCTCCCTCTCTCTCTTTCTCCCTCTCAGATATCCACCCTGGTTCCTCCCTCAGAGAACCAACAGAACCTGTTGTTTTATCCCTTTGATGGGGCCAAAACCTTCCCTTCCTGTTCCTCCCCAGCCAGGGACAGAGCTGAGCCTAGGAGGTGTCTCCTGGGCAGGGGGAGGTGGTGGCAGCTTTGCCTGGAGCAGCATCACGTTTCTCCCTTCAGCTCCTGACTTTTCCCCTTCTTTGGGGGCTCTGAATTTGCTGCTTTTTGTCCTTTATTTCCCCCCCTTTCAGGCACAAGCCATCAGCTTGGAATGGGATGCAGGACACCCGAACGTGGGTGAGAAGCTCTTGAGGGGTCTGTAAAAGACCCTCAGGGCACCAGAACGTGGGTGAGAAGCTCTTGAGGGGTCTGTAAAAGACCCTCAGGGCACCAGAACGTGGGTGAGAAGCTCGAGGGGTCTGTAAAAGACTCTCAGGGCACCTTTTTGTTCTTTTTTGACCTTGTTGTGGTTCCTAGGAGACAAGAAATGTCTTTCCCAGGGACGTGTGGCCTGAGGGGAGGGGGCTGGCAGTCCCCTGGGGACTCACTGGGCTCAGCAGCTCAGGCACAAGCTGCTTTCATCTCCAGACGAGGTGCCAGTGCCTGAGCTTGGGCTGGAGCTGCCCCTGAAAAGCATCTGCAAGAGCTGGAGAAAGCAGCTGGGGTGGGGAGATGTGTTTGCAGAGAGAGGTGGGAGAGAGCAGCGGAGGGTGAGTGATGGGGGAAGGACGTGGGGAATGTGGCTCCTGAGCTCGGGGCTGGGCTGGGATGTGGGATCCTGGCTCTGAGGGGAACGTTGCGGGGTCTGTGGGGGTCCAGGGACCTCCAGCCACCCCCAGATGGGTGTTTGCAGAGCAGCTGCAGAGTTTTGGCCCCGACTCATTCAGGTTTTCTCCCGCTCTGACGGTCTCTTGGGTCTGGATGTGGATCCAAGGAGCAGGATCCTCCAAGCTGGCAGGGAAATGATGATGGAGAAGGAGCTGAAGTGGGAGAAAGAGCAAAAACATCCCCAAGTCGGTGCCATCAAGTCAGTGTCAAAATGATGGATGACTGAAAGGAATCAGTGCAAGCAAGCCCCGAGGAAAGGAAAGGGATGAGCAAAGGAATGAATGAAGTGTCAGCGAAGGGCAAGGAGCAGAAGGCACGAAATGTGCGGGCAAGGGAAGGAACGGGTGCAGAAAGGGCTGGTGCAGGCAAGAGAGAAACGCAGGGCGAGGCGAGGGCAGCGGCGGCAAAAGCGAGAGGTGCCCGAGGTGGTTTCGAACCCTTGACCTCGAGCGTTTGAGTCGGGTGCTCTGCCGGCTGCGCTAGCCGGGAGGCGCTCGGCTGCCCTCTGCCGGCCGCACAAGGCCTCGATCGCACGACGCCCCGCCTTCGCTTTGCCACCTTTTGCTGCCTTTTCACCCCTTTTTGCTTCGTTTTTGCACCTTTTTGGCTCCTTTTTACCCATTTTTCGTTCAGTTTTGCAATACTTTTGCTCTTTTTCACACATTTTTTGTTCATTTTTTGCACCTTTTTGGTTCCTTTTCACCTCTTTTTGGTTCGTTTTTGCACCTTTTTGGCTCCTTTTTACCCATTTTTCGTTCATTTTTGCACTATTTTTGCTCTTTTTCACCCCTTTTTAGTTCGTTTTTGCAGCTTTTTGGTTCCTTTTCACCCCTTTTTGCTTCGTTTTTGCACCTTTTTGGTTCCTTTTCACCCCTTTTTGGTTCCTTTTCACCCCTTGCTGGTTCGTTTTTGCACCTTTTTGGCTCCTTTTTACCCCTTTCTGGTTCGTTTTTGCACCTTTTTGTCTCCTTTTCACCCCTTTTTGGTTCCTTTTTACTGCTTTTTGGTTCGTTTTGAACATTTTTGGCTCCTTTTTACCCATTTCTGGTTCATTTTTGCACCTTTTTGGTTCTTTTTCACCCCTTTTTGGTTCCTTTTCACCCCTTTTTGGTTCGTTTTTGCAGCTTTTTGGTTCCTTTTCAGCCCTTTTTGGCAAAGTGCCCCTTTGCAGCCACGGGCACAGACACGTCTGTGATGGACACACGGCCCTGCCCTGGGCCATGGCGGAGCAGCACAGGGAGCCCGGGGCACGGAGGGGACCCTGCGTGGCCGTCCCTGGGCTGGGCTGGGGCGGGAGCTCAGAGGCAGCCAGGAACAGTCTGTGCCCCGGGCCCTGGGCTCCCGTCACAGACCCGAGCAGACGGCTCCGGCGTCCTCTTTGTGCCCGCAGTCGTGCCGCCCCCAGGGCCCGGCCGGGCGGTCCCAGAGAGCGGCTTCGGCCCCTTTTACCCTGGCAAACCACCCCCACGGCCTCGGCCATGCCTCGGCGCGGCCTCAGCCGGGGAGGCGCTGCAGAGGCTCAGCTGGGCCTCGTGCCCCTGGCACCGCAGCCCTCGCAGCCCCACGGGGCCCGGCCCTCGCTCGGCCGTGGCCGGGTTGGAGGCCGTCTCTGCCTCTCCGCACCGCAGCTGCCGACACGCCACACGGGCCTCCGCCACGGCCCACTGCTCAGACAGGACTCTGCCCCACGGCTCCTGATGGAAGAGCTCCGCTCGCCCGGCGCACCGGCTCCCTCCCCCCACCAGCCGCAGGGACCCGGAGCCGGCGGGGCCTGGGCAGTCGTGGAATCACCCAGCATGGACTCACACAACCCTTTGGGCTGGCGCCAAAAGCCCCTCAAGCTGCTGCTGGGCTTGGCAGGGTGAGGGCAGGGCTGGGACTGCACCAGCTTCAAGGCCTTTTCCAGCCTAAGCCGTTGGTTCTCTGCTGGAGATGGGCCCTGGCAGCCAGTGTCCCTGGCAGGGAGCAGAGCTGACGAGTCACTTTGGGTTTTTTTCTCCCCAAAAAAGCCAATTTAGGGGGGTTTCTCCCCAAAATTAGGTCACTTAGAGTTTTTTTCTCCCCCCAAATGAGGTCAATTTGGATTTTTCTCCCCAAAATGAGGTCGGTTTGGAGGTTTTCTCCCCAAAAAGAAGCCAGTTTAGGGGTTTTTCTCCCCAAAATGAGGTCAATCTGGATGCTCTTCCCCAAAATGAGGTTGGTTTGGGGATTGTTTTCTCCCCCAAATCAGCTCTATCGGGATTTTTCTCCCCAAAAGGATGTTGCTTTGGGGCTTTTCTCCCCAAAATGAAGCCAGTTTGTTCTTTTTCTCCCCCAAACGAGGTCAGTTTGGGGCTTTTCTCCCCAGAGCAAGGTCAGTTCATGTTTTTTCTCCCCCAAACGAGGTCACTTTGGGTTTCCCACCCCCCCTCCAGCCCCTCCCCGGCTACCTCGGAGCCTCCTCAGCGTGTCCTTCAGGATGCTGCTGCGCCAGGAGCTGGGACCCACTCGCTCTTCTGCCTCAGCTGCAGCCCCAGGCAGCTGCAAACTCACTTTCTCACACCTGGGGGAGGGGAAACCAGCCCCAAAATAACCCCAAAACAACCCTAAACAGCCTCAAAACAGCTCCAAAACAACTGATTTTTATTTCTCCCCCTTTCCTTTTCCCCCTTTTCCTTCCCCCTTTCCCTTTCCCCCTTTTCCTTCTCCCTTTCCCCCTTTCCCTTCCCCCTTTTCCTGCCCCCTTTCCCCCTTTTCCTTCTCCCTTTTCCTTCCCCCCTTTCCCTTTCCCCCCTTTCCTTTCCCCTTTTCCCCCTTTCCCTTTCCCCCTTTTCCTTTCCCTCTTTTCCCTTCCCCCCCTTTTCCCTGCAGAGGCCACATACCTGCTGACCGTGCTCCTCACATCCTGAGGGAAGGAAAGGGGAGAAAGAGGCTCATCAGGAGCTTCAGTCCTCAAACCATCATCCCCCCACGACCCACAAACACCCCCTGACCCATCCCTCTCCTGAGACCCCAGCCCAGCTGCTCCCTCTAAGCTCAGTTTTGGGCTGTTTACTCCCCTTTTTGTCCTCCAATTTGCCCTCCAAAGGCAGTGACTGGGATGAATCCACACACCAGCTGCTGGCTCTTCTCCTCTTGCCCCTCTGTCGAGGTCTCCAGGAGCTTGGTGCCATTTTTGCTCTGTCTCTTCTCAATCTCATTTCTCAGGTCTTCCAGCTGCAGAAAGGAGAGAGGGAGGGAGGCTCAGGTCCTGCTGGGAGAGCTGCCTGCTGCCCCCAGACCCTCAGCCCCAGCTCCCAGGGCTCAGCTGCTTCTGTCCTGAGGTGCCAAGGAAGGAGCAGCGAGATGGGCAACACCACGAGGAACATCTCCCCCAGGAGATCACCCACCAACCCCAATCCCTGACGGTTTTCCTCATGTTCACAGAGAAACCTGAGCCTGGGCGGGAAAGAACATCAACAAACCCAACTCAGTGGCAGAAAGCACCAGGGGTTTGGCTGGAAAGAGCCTGAGAAAAGCTCCAGAGGCCACGTGGATGTGGTTTGGGGGCAGAAAGGAGTGATATTGCTGCACTCACCAGCTCTGGAGCAGCACAAAGCAACTGAAAAGGGATCTAAATGACCCAAAAGCCAGTGCCCAGGGATGGCAGAGGTCAGAGAGGTCAGCACCTACCAGATCCTCCAGTTTTCTGCACCCCAGGGCTGGTCCTTCCCTCACAGACCTTCTCTCCCTCTCTCTCTTTCTCCCTCTCAGATATCCACCCTGGTTCCTCCCTCAGAGAACCAACAGAACCTGTTGTTTTATCCCTTTGATGGGGCCAAAACCTTCTCTTCCTGTTCCTCCCCAGCCAGGGACAGAGCTGAGCCTAGGAGGTGTCTCCTGGGCAGGGGGAGGTGGTGGCAGCTTTGCCTGGAGCAGCATCACGTTTCTCCCTTCAGCTCCTGACTTTTCCCCTTCTTTGGGGGCTCTGAATTTGCTGCTTTTTGTCCTTTATTTCCCCCCCTTTCAGGCACAAGCCATCAGCTTGGAATGGGATGCAGGACACCCGAACGTGGGTGAGAAGCTCTTGAGGGGTCTGTAAAAGACCCTCAGGGCACCAGAACGTGGGTGAGAAGCTCTTGAGGGGTCTGTAAAAGACCCTCAGGGCACCAGAACGTGGGTGAGAAGCTCGAGGGGTCTGTAAAAGACTCTCAGGGCACCTTTTTGTTCTTTTTTGACCTTGTTGTGGTTCCTAGGAGACAAGAAATGTCTTTCCCAGGGACGTGTGGCCTGAGGGGAGGGGGCTGGCAGTCCCCTGGGGACTCACTGGGCTCAGCAGCTCAGGCACAAGCTGCTTTCATCTCCAGACGAGGTGCCAGTGCCTGAGCTTGGGCTGGAGCTGCCCCTGAAAAGCATCTGCAAGAGCTGGAGAAAGCAGCTGGGGTGGGGAGATGTGTTTGCAGAGAGAGGTGGGAGAGAGCAGCGGAGGGTGAGTGATGGGGGAAGGACGTGGGGAATGTGGCTCCTGAGCTCGGGGCTGGGCTGGGATGTGGGATCCTGGCTCTGAGGGGAACGTTGCGGGGTCTGTGGGGGTCCAGGGACCTCCAGCCACCCCCAGATGGGTGTTTGCAGAGCAGCTGCAGAGTTTTGGCCCCGACTCATTCAGGTTTTCTCCCGCTCTGACGGTCTCTTGGGTCTGGATGTGGATCCAAGGAGCAGGATCCTCCAAGCTGGCAGGGAAATGATGATGGAGAAGGAGCTGAAGTGGGAGAAAGAGCAAAAACGTCCCCAAGTCGGTGCCATCAAGTCAGTGTCAAAATGATGGATGACTGAAAGGAATCAGTGCAAGCAAGCCCCGAGGAAAGGAAAGGGATGAGCAAAGGAATGAATGAAGTGTCAGCGAAGGGCAAGGAGCAGAAGGCACGAAATGTGCGGGCAAGGGAAGGAACGGGTGCAGAAAGGGCTGGTGCAGGCAAGAGAGAAACGCAGGGCGAGGCGAGGGCAGCGGCGGCAAAAGCGAGAGGTGCCCGAGGTGGTTTCGAACCCTTGACCTCGAGCGTTTGAGTCGGGTGCTCTGCCGGCTGCGCTAGCCGGGAGGCGCTCGGCTGCCCTCTGCCGGCCGCACAAGGCCTCGATCGCACGACGCCCCGCCTTCGCTTTGGCACCTTTTGCTGCCTTTTCACCCCTTTTTGCTTCGTTTTTGCACCTTTTTGGCTCCTTTTTACCCATTTTTCGTTCAGTTTTGCAATACTTTTGCTCTTTTTCACACATTTTTTGTTCATTTTTTGCACCTTTTTGGTTCCTTTTCACCTCTTTTTGGTTCGTTTTTGCACCTTTTTGGCTCCTTTTTACCCATTTTTCGTTCATTTTTGCACTATTTTTGCTCTTTTTCACCCCTTTTTAGTTCGTTTTTGCAGCTTTTTGGTTCCTTTTCACCCCTTTTTGCTTCGTTTTTGCACCTTTTTGGTTCCTTTTCACCCCTTTTTGGTTCCTTTTCACCCCTTGCTGGTTCGTTTTTGCACCTTTTTGGCTCCTTTTTACCCCTTTCTGGTTCGTTTTTGCACCTTTTTGTCTCCTTTTCACCCCTTTTTGGTTCCTTTTTACTGCTTTTTGGTTCGTTTTGGACATTTTTGGCTCCTTTTTACCCATTTCTGGTTCATTTTTGCACCTTTTTGGTTCTTTTTCACCCCTTTTTGGTTCCTTTTCACCCCTTTTTGGTTCGTTTTTGCAGCTTTTTGGTTCCTTTTCAGCCCTTTTTGGCAAAGTGCCCCTTTGCAGGCACGGGCACAGACACGTCTGTGATGGACACACGGCCCTGCCCTGGGCCATGGCGGAGCAGCACAGGGAGCCCGGGGCACGGAGGGGACCCTGCGTGGCCGTCCCTGGGCTGGGCTGGGGCGGGAGCTCAGAGGCAGCCAGGAACAGTCTGTGCCCCGGGCCCTGGGCTCCCGTCACAGACCCGAGCAGACGGCTCCGGCGTCCTCTTTGTGCCCGCAGTCGTGCCGCCCCCAGGGCCCGGCCGGGCGGTCCCAGAGAGCGGCTTCGGCCCCTTTTACCCTGGCAAACCACCCCCACGGCCTCGGCCATGCCTCGGCGCGGCCTCAGCCGGGGAGGCGCTGCAGAGGCTCAGCTGGGCCTCGTGCCCCTGGCACCGCAGCCCTCGCAGCCCCACGGGGCCCGGCCCTCGCTCGGCCGTGGCCGGGTTGGAGGCCGTCTCTGCCTCTCCGCACCGCAGCTGCCGACACGCCACACGGGCCTCCGCCACGGCCCACTGCTCAGACAGGACTCTGCCCCACGGCTCCTGATGGAAGAGCTCCGCTCGCCCGGCGCACCGGCTCCCTCCCCCCACCAGCCGCAGGGACCCGGAGCCGGCGGGGCCTGGGCAGTCGTGGAATCACCCAGCATGGACTCACACAACCCTTTGGGCTGGCGCCAAAAGCCCCTCAAGCTGCTGCTGGGCTTGGCAGGGTGAGGGCAGGGCTGGGACTGCACCAGCTTCAAGGCCTTTTCCAGCCTAAGCCGCTGGTTCTCTGCTGGAGATGGGCCCTGGCAGCCAGTGTCCCTGGCAGGGAGCAGAGCTGACGAGTCACTTTGGGTTTTTTTCTCCCCAAAAAAGCCAATTTAGGGGGGTTTCTCCCCAAAATTAGGTCACTTAGAGTTTTTTTCTCCCCCCAAATGAGGTCAATTTGGATTTTTCTCCCCAAAATGAGGTCGGTTTGGAGGTTTTCTCCCCAAAAAGAAGCCAGTTTAGGGGTTTTTCTCCCCAAAATGAGGTCAATCTGGATGCTCTTCCCCAAAATGAGGTTGGTTTGGGGATTGTTTTCTCCCCCAAATCAGCTCTATCGGGATTTTTCTCCCCAAAAGGATGTTGCTTTGGGGCTTTTCTCCCCAAAATGAAGCCAGTTTGTTCTTTTTCTCCCCCAAACGAGGTCAGTTTGGGGCTTTTCTCCCCAGAGCAAGGTCAGTTCATGTTTTTTCTCCCCCAAACGAGGTCACTTTGGGTTTCCCACCCCCCCTCCAGCCCCTCCCCGGCTACCTCGGAGCCTCCTCAGCGTGTCCTTCAGGATGCTGCTGTGCCAGGAGCTGGGACCCACTCGCTCTTCTGCCTCAGCTGCAGCCCCAGGCAGCTGCAAACTCACTTTCTCAAACCTGGGGGAGGGAAAACCAGCCCCAAAATAACCCCAAAACAACCCTAAACAGCCTCAAAACAGCTCCAAAACAACTGATTTTTATTTCTCCCCCTTTCCCCTCCCCCCTTTTCCTTCCCCCTTTCCCTTTCCCCCTTTTCCTTCCCCCTTTCCCCCTTTCCCTTTCCCCCTTTTCCTTCTCCCTTTCCCTTTCCCCCTTTCCCTTCCCCCTTTTCCTGCCCCCTTTCCCCCTTTTCCTTCTCCCTTTTCCTTCCCCCCTTTCCCCTTTTCCCCCCTTTCCTTTCCCCTTTTCCCCCTTTTCCTTTCCCTCTTTTCCCTTCCCCCCCTTTTCCCTGCAGAGGCCACATACCTGCTGACCGTGCTCCTCACATCCTGAGGGAAGGAAAGGGGAGAAAGAGGCTCATCAGGAGCTTCAGTCCTCAAACCATCATCCCCCCACGACCCACAAACACCCCCTGACCCATCCCTCTCCTGAGACCCCAGCCCAGCTGCTCCCTCTAAGCTCAGTTTTGGGCTTTTTACTCCCTTTTTTGTCCTCCAATTTGCCCTCCAAAGGCAGTGACTGGGATGAATCCACACACCAGCTGCTGGCTCTTCTCCTCTTGCCCCTCTGTCGAGGTCTCCAGGAGCTTGGTGCCATTTTTGCTCTGTCTCTTCTCAATCTCATTTCTCAGGTCTTCCAGCTGCAGAAAGGAGAGAGGGAGGGAGGCTCAGGTCCTGCTGGGAGAGCTGCCTGCTGCCCCCAGACCCTCAGCCCCAGCTCCCAGGGCTCAGCTGCTTCTGTCCTGAGGTGCCAAGGAAGGAGCAGCGAGATGGGCAACACCACGAGGAACATCTCCCCCAGGAGATCACCCACCAACCCCAATCCCTGACGGTTTTCCTCATGTTCACAGAGAAACCTGAGCCTGGGCGGGAAAGAACATCAACAAACCCAACTCAGTGGCAGAAAGCACCAGGGGTTTGGCTGGAAAGAGCCTGAGAAAAGCTCCAGAGGCCACGTGGATGTGGTTTGGGGGCAGAAAGGAGTGATATTGCTGCACTCACCAGCTCTGGAGCAGCACAAAGCAACTGAAAAGGGATCTAAATGACCCAAAAGCCAGTGCCCAGGGATGGCAGAGGTCAGAGAGGTCAGCACCTACCAGATCCTCCAGTTTTCTGCACCCCAGGGCTGGTCCTTCCCTCACAGACCTTCTCTCCCTCTCTCTCTTTCTCCCTCTCAGATATCCACCCTGGTTCCTCCCTCAGAGAACCAACAGAACCTGTTGTTTTATCCCTTTGATGGGGCCAAAACCTTCTCTTCCTGTTCCTCCCCAGCCAGGGACAGAGCTGAGCCTAGGAGGTGTCTCCTGGGCAGGGGGAGGTGGTGGCAGCTTTGCCTGGAGCAGCATCACGTTTCTCCCTTCAGCTCCTGACTTTTCCCCTTCTTTGGGGGCTCTGAATTTGCTGCTTTTTGTCCTTTATTTCCCCCCCTTTCAGGCACAAGCCATCAGCTTGGAATGGGATGCAGGACACCCGAACGTGGGTGAGAAGCTCTTGAGGGGTCTGTAAAAGACCCTCAGGGCACCAGAACGTGGGTGAGAAGCTCTTGAGGGGTCTGTAAAAGACCCTCAGGGCACCAGAACGTGGGTGAGAAGCTCGAGGGGTCTGTAAAAGACTCTCAGGGCACCTTTTTGTTCTTTTTTGACCTTGTTGTGGTTCCTAGGAGACAAGAAATGTCTTTCCCAGGGACGTGTGGCCTGAGGGGAGGGGGCTGGCAGTCCCCTGGGGACTCACTGGGCTCAGCAGCTCAGGCACAAGCTGCTTTCATCTCCAGACGAGGTGCCAGTGCCTGAGCTTGGGCTGGAGCTGCCCCTGAAAAGCATCTGCAAGAGCTGGAGAAAGCAGCTGGGGTGGGGAGATGTGTTTGCAGAGAGAGGTGGGAGAGAGCAGCGGAGGGTGAGTGATGGGGGAAGGACGTGGGGAATGTGGCTCCTGAGCTCGGGGCTGGGCTGGGATGTGGGATCCTGGCTCTGAGGGGAACGTTGCGGGGTCTGTGGGGGTCCAGGGACCTCCAGCCACCCCCAGATGGGTGTTTGCAGAGCAGCTGCAGAGTTTTGGCCCCGACTCATTCAGGTTTTCTCCCGCTCTGACGGTCTCTTGGGTCTGGATGTGGATCCAAGGAGCAGGATCCTCCAAGCTGGCAGGGAAATGATGATGGAGAAGGAGCTGAAGTGGGAGAAAGAGCAAAAACGTCCCCAAGTCGGTGCCATCAAGTCAGTGTCAAAATGATGGATGACTGAAAGGAATCAGTGCAAGCAAGCCCCGAGGAAAGGAAAGGGATGGGCAAAGGAATGAATGAAGTGTCAGCGAAGGGCAAGGAGCAGAAGGCACGAAATGTGCGGGCAAGGGAAGGAACGGGTGCAGAAAGGGCTGGTGCAGGCAAGAGAGAAACGCGAGGGCAGCGGCGGCAAAAGCGAGAGGTGCCCGAGGTGGTTTCGAACCCTTGACCTCGAGCGTTTGAGTCGGGTGCTCTGCCGGCTGCGCTAGCCGGGAGGCGCTCGGCTGCCCTCTGCCGGCCGCACAAGGCCTCGATCGCACGACGCCCCGCCTTCGCTTTGGCACCTTTTGCTGCCTTTTCACCCCTTTTTGCTTCGTTTTTGCACCTTTTTGGCTCCTTTTTACCCATTTTTCGTTCAGTTTTGCAATACTTTTGCTCTTTTTCACACATTTTTTGTTCATTTTTTGCACCTTTTTGGTTCCTTTTCACCTCTTTTTGGTTCGTTTTTGCACCTTTTTGGCTCCTTTTTACCCATTTTTCGTTCATTTTTGCACTATTTTTGCTCTTTTTCACCCCTTTTTAGTTCGTTTTTGCAGCTTTTTGGTTCCTTTTCACCCCTTTTTGCTTCGTTTTTGCACCTTTTTGGTTCCTTTTCACCCCTTTTTGGTTCCTTTTTACTGCTTTTTGGTTCGGTTTTGCACCTTTTTGGCTCCTTTTCACCCCTTGCTGGTTCGTTTTTGCACCTTTTTGGCTCCTTTTCACCCCTTTTTGGTTCCTTTTTACTGCTTTTTGGTTCGTTTTGGACCTTTTTGGCTCCTTTTTACCCATTTCTGGTTCATTTTTGCACCTTTTTGGTTCTTTTTCACCCCTTTTTGGTTCCTTTTCACCCCTTTTTGGTTCGTTTTTGCAGCTTTTTGGTTCCTTTTCAGCCCTTTTTGGCAAAGTGCCCCTTTGCAGGCACGGGCACAGACACGTCTGTGATGGACACACGGCCCTGCCCTGGGCCATGGCGGAGCAGCACAGGGAGCCTGGGGCACGGAGGGGACCCTGCGTGGCCGTCCCTGGGCTGGGCTGGGGCGGGAGCTCAGAGGCAGCCAGGAACAGTCTGTGCCCCGGGCCCTGGGCTCCCGTCACAGACCCGAGCAGACGGCTCCGGCGTCCTCTTTGTGCCCGCAGTCGTGCCGCCCCCAGGGCCCGGCCGGGCGGTCCCAGAGAGCGGCTTCGGCCCCTTTTACCCTGGCAAACCACCCCCACGGCCTCGGCCATGCCTCGGCGCGGCCTCAGCCGGGGAGGCGCTGCAGAGGCTCAGCTGGGCCTCGTGCCCCTGGCACCGCAGCCCTCGCAGCCCCACGGGGCCCGGCCCTCGCTCGGCCGTGGCCGGGTTGGAGGCCGTCTCTGCCTCTCCGCACCGCAGCTGCCGACACGCCACACGGGCCTCCGCCACGGCCCACTGCTCAGACAGGACTCTGCCCCACGGCTCCTGATGGAAGAGCTCCGCTCGCCCGGCGCACCGGCTCCCTCCCCCCACCAGCCGCAGGGACCCGGAGCCGGCGGGGCCTGGGCAGTCGTGGAATCACCCAGCATGGACTCACACAACCCTTTGGGCTGGCGCCAAAAGCCCCTCAAGCTGCTGCTGGGCTTGGCAGGGTGAGGGCAGGGCTGGGACTGCACCAGCTTCAAGGCCTTTTCCAGCCTAAGCCGTTGGTTCTCTGCTGGAGATGGGCCCTGGCAGCCAGTGTCCCTGGCAGGGAGCAGAGCTGACGAGTCACTTTGGGTTTTTTTCTCCCCAAAAAAGCCAATTTAGGGGGGTTTCTCCCCAAAATTAGGTCACTTAGAGTTTTTTTCTCCCCCCAAATGAGGTCAATTTGGATTTTTCTCCCCAAAATGAGGTCGGTTTGGAGGTTTTCTCCCCAAAAAGAAGCCAGTTTAGGGGTTTTTCTCCCCAAAATGAGGTCAATCTGGATGCTCTTCCCCAAAATGAGGTTGGTTTGGGGATTGTTTTCTCCCCCAAATCAGCTCTATCGGGATTTTTCTCCCCAAAAGGATGTTGCTTTGGGGCTTTTCTCCCCAAAATGAAGCCAGTTTGTTCTTTTTCTCCCCCAAACGAGGTCAGTTTGGGGCTTTTCTCCCCAGAGCAAGGTCAGTTCATGTTTTTTCTCCCCCAAACGAGGTCACTTTGGGTTTCCCACCCCCCCTCCAGCCCCTCCCCGGCTACCTCGGAGCCTCCTCAGCGTGTCCTTCAGGATGCTGCTGCGCCAGGAGCTGGGACCCACTCGCTCTTCTGCCTCAGCTGCAGCCCCAGGCAGCTGCAAACTCACTTTCTCACACCTGGGGGAGGGGAAACCAGCCCCAAAATAACCCCAAAACAACCCTAAACAGCCTCAAAACAGCTCCAAAACAACTGATTTTTATTTCTCCCCCTTTCCTTTTCCCCCTTTTCCTTCCCCCTTTCCCTTTCCCCCTTTTCCTTCTCCCTTTCCCCCTTTCCCTTCCCCCTTTTCCTGCCCCCTTTCCCCCTTTTCCTTCTCCCTTTTCCTTCCCCCCTTTCCCTTTCCCCCCTTTCCTTTCCCCTTTTCCCCCTTTCCCTTTCCCCCTTTTCCTTTCCCTCTTTTCCCTTCCCCCCCTTTTCCCTGCAGAGGCCACATACCTGCTGACCGTGCTCCTCACATCCTGAGGGAAGGAAAGGGGAGAAAGAGGCTCATCAGGAGCTTCAGTCCTCAAACCATCATCCCCCCACGACCCACAAACACCCCCTGACCCATCCCTCTCCTGAGACCCCAGCCCAGCTGCTCCCTCTAAGCTCAGTTTTGGGCTGTTTACTCCCCTTTTTGTCCTCCAATTTGCCCTCCAAAGGCAGTGACTGGGATGAATCCACACACCAGCTGCTGGCTCTTCTCCTCTTGCCCCTCTGTCGAGGTCTCCAGGAGCTTGGTGCCATTTTTGCTCTGTCTCTTCTCAATCTCATTTCTCAGGTCTTCCAGCTGCAGAAAGGAGAGAGGGAGGGAGGCTCAGGTCCTGCTGGGAGAGCTGCCTGCTGCCCCCAGACCCTCAGCCCCAGCTCCCAGGGCTCAGCTGCTTCTGTCCTGAGGTGCCAAGGAAGGAGCAGCGAGATGGGCAACACCACGAGGAACATCTCCCCCAGGAGATCACCCACCAACCCCAATCCCTGACGGTTTTCCTCATGTTCACAGAGAAACCTGAGCCTGGGCGGGAAAGAACATCAACAAACCCAACTCAGTGGCAGAAAGCACCAGGGGTTTGGCTGGAAAGAGCCTGAGAAAAGCTCCAGAGGCCACGTGGATGTGGTTTGGGGGCAGAAAGGAGTGATATTGCTGCACTCACCAGCTCTGGAGCAGCACAAAGCAACTGAAAAGGGATCTAAATGACCCAAAAGCCAGTGCCCAGGGATGGCAGAGGTCAGAGAGGTCAGCACCTACCAGATCCTCCAGTTTTCTGCACCCCAGGGCTGGTCCTTCCCTCACAGACCTTCTCTCCCTCTCTCTCTTTCTCCCTCTCAGATATCCACCCTGGTTCCTCCCTCAGAGAACCAACAGAACCTGTTGTTTTATCCCTTTGATGGGGCCAAAACCTTCCCTTCCTGTTCCTCCCCAGCCAGGGACAGAGCTGAGCCTAGGAGGTGTCTCCTGGGCAGGGGGAGGTGGTGGCAGCTTTGCCTGGAGCAGCATCACGTTTCTCCCTTCAGCTCCTGACTTTTCCCCTTCTTTGGGGGCTCTGAATTTGCTGCTTTTTGTCCTTTATTTCCCCCCCTTTCAGGCACAAGCCATCAGCTTGGAATGGGATGCAGGACACCCGAACGTGGGTGAGAAGCTCTTGAGGGGTCTGTAAAAGACCCTCAGGGCACCAGAACGTGGGTGAGAAGCTCTTGAGGGGTCTGTAAAAGACCCTCAGGGCACCAGAACGTGGGTGAGAAGCTCGAGGGGTCTGTAAAAGACTCTCAGGGCACCTTTTTGTTCTTTTTTGACCTTGTTGTGGTTCCTAGGAGACAAGAAATGTCTTTCCCAGGGACGTGTGGCCTGAGGGGAGGGGGCTGGCAGTCCCCTGGGGACTCACTGGGCTCAGCAGCTCAGGCACAAGCTGCTTTCATCTCCAGACGAGGTGCCAGTGCCTGAGCTTGGGCTGGAGCTGCCCCTGAAAAGCATCTGCAAGAGCTGGAGAAAGCAGCTGGGGTGGGGAGATGTGTTTGCAGAGAGAGGTGGGAGAGAGCAGCGGAGGGTGAGTGATGGGGGAAGGACGTGGGGAATGTGGCTCCTGAGCTCGGGGCTGGGCTGGGATGTGGGATCCTGGCTCTGAGGGGAACGTTGCAGGGTCTGTGGGGGTCCAGGGACCTCCAGCCACCCCCAGATGGGTGTTTGCAGAGCAGCTGCAGAGTTTTGGCCCCGACTCATTCAGGTTTTCTCCCGCTCTGACGGTCTCTTGGGTCTGGATGTGGATCCAAGGAGCAGGATCCTCCAAGCTGGCAGGGAAATGATGATGGAGAAGGAGCTGAAGTGGGAGAAAGAGCAAAAACGTCCCCAAGTCGGTGCCATCAAGTCAGTGTCAAAATGATGGATGACTGAAAGGAATCAGTGCAAGCAAGCCCCGAGGAAAGGAAAGGGATGGGCAAAGGAATGAATGAAGTGTCAGCGAAGGGCAAGGAGCAGAAGGCACGAAATGTGCGGGCAAGGGAAGGAACGGGTGCAGAAAGGGCTGGTGCAGGCAAGAGAGAAACGCAGGGCGAGGCGAGGGCAGCGGCGGCAAAAGCGAGAGGTGCCCGAGGTGGTTTCGAACCCTTGACCTCGAGCGTTTGAGTCGGGTGCTCTGCCGGCTGCGCTAGCCGGGAGGCGCTCGGCTGCCCTCTGCCGGCCGCACAAGGCCTCGATCGCACGACGCCCCGCCTTCGCTTTGCCACCTTTTGCTGCCTTTTCACCCCTTTTTGCTTCGTTTTTGCACCTTTTTGGCTCCTTTTTACCCATTTTTCGTTCAGTTTTGCAATACTTTTGCTCTTTTTCACACATTTTTTGTTCATTTTTTGCACCTTTTTGGTTCCTTTTCACCTCTTTTTGGTTCGTTTTTGCACCTTTTTGGCTCCTTTTTACCCATTTTTCGTTCATTTTTGCACTATTTTTGCTCTTTTTCACCCCTTTTTAGTTCGTTTTTGCAGCTTTTTGGTTCCTTTTCACCCCTTTTTGCTTCGTTTTTGCACCTTTTTGGTTCCTTTTCACCCCTTTTTGGTTCCTTTTTACTGCTTTTTGGTTCGTTTTTGCACCTTTTTGGCTCCTTTTCACCCCTTGCTGGTTCGTTTTTGCACCTTTTTGGCTCCTTTTCACCCCTTTTTGGTTCCTTTTTACCGCTTTTTGGTTCGTTTTGGACCTTTTTGGCTCCTTTTTACCCATTTCTGGTTCATTTTTGCACCTTTTTGGTTCTTTTTCACCCCTTTTTGGTTCCTTTTCACCCCTTTTTGGTTCGTTTTTGCAGCTTTTTGGTTCCTTTTCAGCCCTTTTTGGCAAAGTGCCCCTTTGCAGGCACGGGCACAGACACGTCTGTGATGGACACACGGCCCTGCCCTGGGCCATGGCGGAGCAGCACAGGGAGCCCGGGGCACGGAGGGGACCCTGCGTGGCCGTCCCTGGGCTGGGCTGGGGCGGGAGCTCAGAGGCAGCCAGGAACAGTCTGTGCCCCGGGCCCTGGGCTCCCGTCACAGACCCGAGCAGACGGCTCCGGCGTCCTCTTTGTGCCCGCAGTCGTGCCGCCCCCAGGGCCCGGCCGGGCGGTCCCAGAGAGCGGCTTCGGCCCCTTTTACCCTGGCAAACCACCCCCACGGCCTCGGCCATGCCTCGGCGCGGCCTCAGCCGGGGAGGCGCTGCAGAGGCTCAGCTGGGCCTCGTGCCCCTGGCACCGCAGCCCTCGCAGCCCCACGGGGCCCGGCCCTCGCTCGGCCGTGGCCGGGTTGGAGGCCGTCTCTGCCTCTCCGCACCGCAGCTGCCGACACGCCACACGGGCCTCCGCCACGGCCCACTGCTCAGACAGGACTCTGCCCCACGGCTCCTGATGGAAGAGCTCCGCTCGCCCGGCGCACCGGCTCCCTCCCCCCACCAGCCGCAGGGACCCGGAGCCGGCGGGGCCTGGGCAGTCGTGGAATCACCCAGCATGGACTCACACAACCCTTTGGGCTGGCGCCAAAAGCCCCTCAAGCTGCTGCTGGGCTTGGCAGGGTGAGGGCAGGGCTGGGACTGCACCAGCTTCAAGGCCTTTTCCAGCCTAAGCCGCTGGTTCTCTGCTGGAGATGGGCCCTGGCAGCCAGTGTCCCTGGCAGGGAGCAGAGCTGACGAGTCACTTTGGGTTTTTTTCTCCCCAAAAAAGCCAATTTAGGGGGGTTTCTCCCCAAAATTAGGTCACTTAGAGTTTTTTTCTCCCCCCAAATGAGGTCAATTTGGATTTTTCTCCCCAAAATGAGGTCGGTTTGGAGGTTTTCTCCCCAAAAAGAAGCCAGTTTAGGGGTTTTTCTCCCCAAAATGAGGTCAATCTGGATGCTCTTCCCCAAAATGAGGTTGGTTTGGGGATTGTTTTCTCCCCCAAATCAGCTCTATCGGGATTTTTCTCCCCAAAAGGATGTTGCTTTGGGGCTTTTCTCCCCAAAATGAAGCCAGTTTGTTCTTTTTCTCCCCCAAACGAGGTCAGTTTGGGGCTTTTCTCCCCAGAGCAAGGTCAGTTCATGTTTTTTCTCCCCCAAACGAGGTCACTTTGGGTTTCCCACCCCCCCTCCAGCCCCTCCCCGGCTACCTCGGAGCCTCCTCAGCGTGTCCTTCAGGATGCTGCTGTGCCAGGAGCTGGGACCCACTCGCTCTTCTGCCTCAGCTGCAGCCCCAGGCAGCTGCAAACTCACTTTCTCAAACCTGGGGGAGGGAAAACCAGCCCCAAAATAACCCCAAAACAACCCTAAACAGCCTCAAAACAGCTCCAAAACAACTGATTTTTATTTCTCCCCCTTTCCCCTCCCCCCTTTTCCTTCCCCCTTTCCCTTTCCCCCTTTTCCTTCCCCCTTTCCCCCTTTCCCTTTCCCCCTTTTCCTTCTCCCTTTCCCTTTCCCCCTTTCCCTTCCCCCTTTTCCTGCCCCCTTTCCCCCTTTTCCTTCTCCCTTTTCCTTCCCCCCTTTCCCCTTTTCCCCCCTTTCCTTTCCCCTTTTCCCCCTTTTCCTTTCCCTCTTTTCCCTTCCCCCCCTTTTCCCTGCAGAGGCCACATACCTGCTGACCGTGCTCCTCACATCCTGAGGGAAGGAAAGGGGAGAAAGAGGCTCATCAGGAGCTTCAGTCCTCAAACCATCATCCCCCCACGACCCACAAACACCCCCTGACCCATCCCTCTCCTGAGACCCCAGCCCAGCTGCTCCCTCTAAGCTCAGTTTTGGGCTTTTTACTCCCTTTTTTGTCCTCCAATTTGCCCTCCAAAGGCAGTGACTGGGATGAATCCACACACCAGCTGCTGGCTCTTCTCCTCTTGCCCCTCTGTCGAGGTCTCCAGGAGCTTGGTGCCATTTTTGCTCTGTCTCTTCTCAATCTCATTTCTCAGGTCTTCCAGCTGCAGAAAGGAGAGAGGGAGGGAGGCTCAGGTCCTGCTGGGAGAGCTGCCTGCTGCCCCCAGACCCTCAGCCCCAGCTCCCAGGGCTCAGCTGCTTCTGTCCTGAGGTGCCAAGGAAGGAGCAGCGAGATGGGCAACACCACGAGGAACATCTCCCCCAGGAGATCACCCACCAACCCCAATCCCTGACGGTTTTCCTCATGTTCACAGAGAAACCTGAGCCTGGGCGGGAAAGAACATCAACAAACCCAACTCAGTGGCAGAAAGCACCAGGGGTTTGGCTGGAAAGAGCCTGAGAAAAGCTCCAGAGGCCACGTGGATGTGGTTTGGGGGCAGAAAGGAGTGATATTGCTGCACTCACCAGCTCTGGAGCAGCACAAAGCAACTGAAAAGGGATCTAAATGACCCAAAAGCCAGTGCCCAGGGATGGCAGAGGTCAGAGAGGTCAGCACCTACCAGATCCTCCAGTTTTCTGCACCCCAGGGCTGGTCCTTCCCTCACAGACCTTCTCTCCCTCTCTCTCTTTCTCCCTCTCAGATATCCACCCTGGTTCCTCCCTCAGAGAACCAACAGAACCTGTTGTTTTATCCCTTTGATGGGGCCAAAACCTTCTCTTCCTGTTCCTCCCCAGCCAGGGACAGAGCTGAGCCTAGGAGGTGTCTCCTGGGCAGGGGGAGGTGGTGGCAGCTTTGCCTGGAGCAGCATCACGTTTCTCCCTTCAGCTCCTGACTTTTCCCCTTCTTTGGGGGCTCTGAATTTGCTGCTTTTTGTCCTTTATTTCCCCCCCTTTCAGGCACAAGCCATCAGCTTGGAATGGGATGCAGGACACCCGAACGTGGGTGAGAAGCTCTTGAGGGGTCTGTAAAAGACCCTCAGGGCACCAGAACGTGGGTGAGAAGCTCTTGAGGGGTCTGTAAAAGACCCTCAGGGCACCAGAACGTGGGTGAGAAGCTCGAGGGGTCTGTAAAAGACTCTCAGGGCACCTTTTTGTTCTTTTTTGACCTTGTTGTGGTTCCTAGGAGACAAGAAATGTCTTTCCCAGGGACGTGTGGCCTGAGGGGAGGGGGCTGGCAGTCCCCTGGGGACTCACTGGGCTCAGCAGCTCAGGCACAAGCTGCTTTCATCTCCAGACGAGGTGCCAGTGCCTGAGCTTGGGCTGGAGCTGCCCCTGAAAAGCATCTGCAAGAGCTGGAGAAAGCAGCTGGGGTGGGGAGATGTGTTTGCAGAGAGAGGTGGGAGAGAGCAGCGGAGGGTGAGTGATGGGGGAAGGACGTGGGGAATGTGGCTCCTGAGCTCGGGGCTGGGCTGGGATGTGGGATCCTGGCTCTGAGGGGAACGTTGCGGGGTCTGTGGGGGTCCAGGGACCTCCAGCCACCCCCAGATGGGTGTTTGCAGAGCAGCTGCAGAGTTTTGGCCCCGACTCATTCAGGTTTTCTCCCGCTCTGACGGTCTCTTGGGTCTGGATGTGGATCCAAGGAGCAGGATCCTCCAAGCTGGCAGGGAAATGATGATGGAGAAGGAGCTGAAGTGGGAGAAAGAGCAAAAACGTCCCCAAGTCGGTGCCATCAAGTCAGTGTCAAAATGATGGATGACTGAAAGGAATCAGTGCAAGCAAGCCCCGAGGAAAGGAAAGGGATGGGCAAAGGAATGAATGAAGTGTCAGCGAAGGGCAAGGAGCAGAAGGCACGAAATGTGCGGGCAAGGGAAGGAACGGGTGCAGAAAGGGCTGGTGCAGGCAAGAGAGAAACGCAGGGCGAGGCGAGGGCAGCGGCGGCAAAAGCGAGAGGTGCCCGAGGTGGTTTCGAACCCTTGACCTCGAGCGTTTGAGTCGGGTGCTCTGCCGGCTGCGCTAGCCGGGAGGCGCTCGGCTGCCCTCTGCCGGCCGCACAAGGCCTCGATCGCACGACGCCCCGCCTTCGCTTTGCCACCTTTTGCTGCCTTTTCACCCCTTTTTGCTTCGTTTTTGCACCTTTTTGGCTCCTTTTTACCCATTTTTCGTTCAGTTTTGCAATACTTTTGCTCTTTTTCACACATTTTTTGTTCATTTTTTGCACCTTTTTGGTTCCTTTTCACCTCTTTTTGGTTCGTTTTTGCACCTTTTTGGCTCCTTTTTACCCATTTTTCGTTCATTTTTGCACTATTTTTGCTCTTTTTCACCCCTTTTTAGTTCGTTTTTGCAGCTTTTTGGTTCCTTTTCACCCCTTTTTGCTTCGTTTTTGCACCTTTTTGGTTCCTTTTCACCCCTTTTTGGTTCCTTTTTACTGCTTTTTGGTTCGGTTTTGCACCTTTTTGGCTCCTTTTCACCCCTTGCTGGTTCGTTTTTGCACCTTTTTGTCTCCTTTTCACCCCTTTTTGGTTCCTTTTTACCGCTTTTTGGTTCGTTTTGGACCTTTTTGGCTCCTTTTTACCCATTTCTGGTTCATTTTTGCACCTTTTTGGTTCTTTTTCACCCCTTTTTGGTTCCTTTTCACCCCTTTTTGGTTCGTTTTTGCAGCTTTTTGGTTCCTTTTCAGCCCTTTTTGGCAAAGTGCCCCTTTGCAGGCACGGGCACAGACACGTCTGTGATGGACACACGGCCCTGCCCTGGGCCATGGCGGAGCAGCACAGGGAGCCCGGGGCACGGAGGGGACCCTGCGTGGCCGTCCCTGGGCTGGGCTGGGGCGGGAGCTCCGAGGCAGCCAGGAACAGTCTGTGCCCCGGGCCCTGGGCTCCCGTCACAGACCCGAGCAGACGGCTCCGGCGTCCTCTTTGTGCCCGCAGTCGTGCCGCCCCCAGGGCCCGGCCGGGCGGTCCCAGAGAGCGGCTTCGGCCCCTTTTACCCTGGCAAACCACCCCCACGGCCTCGGCCATGCCTCGGCGCGGCCTCAGCCGGGGAGGCGCTGCAGAGGCTCAGCTGGGCCTCGTGCCCCTGGCACCGCAGCCCTCGCAGCCCCACGGGGCCCGGCCCTCGCTCGGCCGTGGCCGGGTTGGAGGCCGTCTCTGCCTCTCCGCACCGCAGCTGCCGACACGCCACACGGGCCTCCGCCACGGCCCACTGCTCAGACAGGACTCTGCCCCACGGCTCCTGATGGAAGAGCTCCGCTCGCCCGGCGCACCGGCTCCCTCCCCCCACCAGCCGCAGGGACCCGGAGCCGGCGGGGCCTGGGCAGTCGTGGAATCACCCAGCATGGACTCACACAACCCTTTGGGCTGGCGCCAAAAGCCCCTCAAGCTGCTGCTGGGCTTGGCAGGGTGAGGGCAGGGCTGGGACTGCACCAGCTTCAAGGCCTTTTCCAGCCTAAGCCGTTGGTTCTCTGCTGGAGATGGGCCCTGGCAGCCAGTGTCCCCTGGCAGGGAGCAGAGCTGACGAGTCACTTTGGGTTTTTTTCTCCCCAAAAAAGCCAATTTAGGGGGGTTTCTCCCCAAAATTAGGTCACTTAGAGTTTTTTTCTCCCCCCAAATGAGGTCAATTTGGATTTTTCTCCCCAAAATGAGGTCGGTTTGGAGGTTTTCTCCCCAAAAAGAAGCCAGTTTAGGGGTTTTTCTCCCCAAAATGAGGTCAATCTGGATGCTCTTCCCCAAAATGAGGTTGGTTTGGGGATTGTTTTCTCCCCCAAATCAGCTCTATCGGGATTTTTCTCCCCAAAAGGATGTTGCTTTGGGGCTTTTCTCCCCAAAATGAAGCCAGTTTGTTCTTTTTCTCCCCCAAACGAGGTCAGTTTGGGGCTTTTCTCCCCAGAGCAAGGTCAGTTCATGTTTTTTCTCCCCCAAACGAGGTCACTTTGGGTTTCCCACCCCCCCTCCAGCCCCTCCCCGGCTACCTCGGAGCCTCCTCAGCGTGTCCTTCAGGATGCTGCTGCGCCAGGAGCTGGGACCCACTCGCTCTTCTGCCTCAGCTGCAGCCCCAGGCAGCTGCAAACTCACTTTCTCACACCTGGGGGAGGGGAAACCAGCCCCAAAATAACCCCAAAACAACCCTAAACAGCCTCA